>NC_141783.1:124520-189858 GCF_054643075.1 Acanthaster planci
TCTGAAAGGCCACATGTTCCTCTATCCATTCATATAAGGTACATTTCCAAATTTGCAGTAGTTAGGGAAATATCTGCCAAAGGAAATGCGAGTTCTTTTCCAACTGCCTCCATTTTTTGCGGAATTTTGGTTTCGTCTGCGCTATACCGGTCCTGATCCTGCACATAGAAGGCTTCATATATTTGAGCATAAGAGGTCTAAGAATTATCTAAATTTTGCAATCTTGCTGTCATCTGGAAGCCCAAATGTTTCCCTATTTGTTGTATCAGTTACATATCCATATTTGCAGTAATTAGGGAAAAATCTGCCAAAGGAAGTGCCAGTTTTTGTCTGACTGTTTGATATTTTTGCGGAATTCTGGCTTCGTCTGCGCTATACTGGTCCTTATCCCGCGCATAGAATGCTTCATATAATCGAGCATAAAAGGTCTGACAATTATCTAAATCTTGCAATCTTGGTGTCATCTGAAAGGCCACATGTTCCTCTATCCATTCATATAAGTTTCATATCCATATTTGGAGTAGTTCGGGAAATAGCTTCCAAAGGAAGTGCGAGTTCTTTTCAAACAGCCTCCTTTTTGTGGAATTCTGGCTTCGTCTGCGCTATACTGGTCCTTATCCTGCGCAGAGAATGCTTCATGTAATCGAGCATAAAAGGTCCAATATTTATCTAAATCTTCCAATCTTGCTGTCATCTGAAAGGCCACATGATTTTCTATCCATTCATATAAGGTACATTTCCAAATTTGCAGTAGTTAGGGAAATATCTGCCAAAGGAAATGGGAGTTCTTTTCCAACTGCCTCCTTTTTTGCAGAATTTTGGTTTCGTCTGCGCTATACTGGTCCTGATCCCGCACATAGAAGGTTTCATATAATCGAGCATAAAAGGTCTGAAAATTATCTAAATCTTGCAATCTTGGTGTCATCTAAAAGGCCACATGTTCCTCTATCCATTCATTTAAGTTTCATATCCATATTTGGAGTAGTTCGGGAAATAGCTGCCAAAAGAAGTGCGAGTTCTTTTCAAACAACCTCCTTTTTGCGGAATTCTGGCCATGTCTGCGCTATACCTGTCGTTATCCCGCGCAGAGAATGTTTCCTGAAATCGAGGATGAAGGGTCTGAGAATTATCTAAATCTTCCAATCTTGCTGTCATCTGGAAGGCCACATGTTCCCCTATCTGTTCGTAAATTTTACATATCCATATTTGCTGTAGTTAGGGAAATATCTACCAAAGGAAGTGCCAGTTCCTGTCGGACTGTTTGATATTTTTGAGGAATTCTGGCTTCGTCTGCGCTATACTTGTCCTGATCCCACGCATAGAATGCTTCATATAATCGAGCAGAAAAAGGTCTGAGAATTATCTAAATCTTGCAATCTTGGTGTCATCTGAAAGGCCACATGTTCCTCTATCCATTCATATAAGATACACTTCCAAATTTGCAGTTGTTAGGGAAATATCTGCAAAAGGAAATGCCAGTTGTTTTCCAACTGCCTCCTTTTTTTGCGGATTTTTTGTTTCGTCTGCGCTGTACCGGTCCTGATCCCGCACATAGAATGCTTCCTGAAATCGAGCATGAAAGGTCTGAGAATTATCTAAATCTTCCAATCTTGCTGTCATCTGAAAGGCCACATGTTCCCCTATCTGTTTGTATAAGTTACTTATCCATATTTGCAGTAGTTAGGGAAATATCTGCCAAAGGAAGTGGCAGTTCTTGTCTGACTGTTTGATATTTTTGCGGAATTTTGGCTTCGTCTGCGCTATACTGGTCCTTATCCCGCACATAGAATTCTTCCTGAAATCGAGCATAAAAGGTCTAAGATTTATCTAAATCTTTCAATCTTGCTGTCATCTGAAAGCCCACATGTTCCCCTGTCTGTTCGTATAAGTTACATATCCATATTTGCAGTAGTTAGGGAACTATCTGCCAAAGGAAAAGCAAGTTTGTGTCGAACTGCCTGATATTTTTGAGGAAATCTAGCTTCGTCTGCGCTATACCGGTCCTTATCCCGCGCAGAGAATGCTTCAAATAATTGACCATAAAAGGTCGGATAATTATCTAAATCTTCCAATCGTGGTGTCATCTGAAAGGCCACATGTTTCTCTATCCATTCATATAAGGTACATTTCCAAATTTGCAGTAGTTAGGGAAATATCTGCCAAAGGAAATGCGAGTTCTTTTCCAACTGCCTCCTTTTTTTGCGGAATTCTGGTTTCGTCTGCGCTATACCGGTCCTGATCCCGCACATAGAAGGCTTCATATATTCAAGCATAAAAGGTCTGAGAATTATCTAAATCTTCCAATCTTGCTGTCATCTGAAAGGCCACATGTTCCCCTATCTGTTTGTATAAGTTACTTATCCATATTTGCAGTAGTTAGGGAAATATCTGCCAAAGGAAGTGGCAGTTCTTGTCGGACTGTTTGATATTTTTTTCGGAATTCAGGCTTCGTCTGCGCTATACTGGGCCTTGTCCCGCGCAGAGAATGCGTCCTGAAATCGAGCATAAAAGGTCTGAGAATTATCTAAATCTTGCAATCTTGGTGTCATCTGAAAGACCACATGTTGCCCTGTCTGTTCGTATAGGTTACATATCCATGTTTGCAGTAGTTAAGAAATATTTGCCAAAGGAAATGCAAGTTTGTGTCGAACTGCCTGATATTTTTAAGAAATTCTAGATTCTTCTGCGCTATACCGGTCCTCATCCTGCGCAGAGAATGCTTCAAATAATTGACCATAAAAGGTCTGATAATTATTTAAATCTTCTAATCGTGGTGTCATCTGAAAGGCCACATGTTCCTCTATCCATTCATATAAGTTACATATCCAAATTTGCTGTAGTTAGGGAAATATCTGCCAAAGGAAATGCAAGTAGGTGTCGAACTGCCTGATATTTTTGCAGAATTCTGGCTTCGTCTCCAGTATACTGGTCCTGATCCCACGCAGAGAATGCTTCGAATAATTGACCATAAAAGGTCTGATATTTATCTAATTCTTCAAATCTTGGTGTCATCTGAAAGGCCACATGTTCCTCTATCCATTCATATAAGTTTCATATCCATATTTGGAGTAGATAGGAAAACAGCTGCCAAAAGAAGTGCTAGTTCTTTTCAAACAGCCTCCTTTTTGTGGAATTCTGGCTTCGTCTGCGCTATACTGGTCCTGATCCTGCACATAAAAGGCTTCATATATTCGAGCATAAAAGGTCTAAAAATTATCTAAATTTTGTAATCGTGGTGTCATCTGAAAGGCCACATGTTCCTCTATCCATTCATATAAGTTACATATCCAAATTTGCAGTAGTTAGGGAAATATCTGCCAAAGGAAATGCAAGTAGGTGTCGAACTGCCTGATATTTTTGCGGAATTCTGGCTTCGTCTCCAGTATACTGGTCCTTATCCCACGCAGAGAATGCTTCGAATAATTGACCATAAAAGGTCTGATATTTATCTAATTCTTCAAATCTTGGTGTCATCTGAAAGGCCACATGTTCCTCTATCCATTCATATAAGTTTCATATCCATATTTGGAGTAGATAGGGAAATAGCTTCCAAAGGAAGTGCGAGTTCTTTTCAAACAGCCTCCTTTTTGTGGAATTCTGGCTTCGTCTGCGCTATACTGGTCCTTATCCTGCGCAGAGAATGCTTCATGTAATCGAGCATAGAAGGTCTACGATTTATCTAAATCTTCCAATCTTGGTGTCATCTGAAAGGCCACATGTTCCTCTATCCATTCATATAAGGTACATTTCCAAATTTGCAGTAGTTAGGGAAATATCTGCCAAAGCAAATGCGAGTTCTTTTCCAACTGCCTCCTTTTTTTGCGGAATTTTGGTTTCGTCTGTGCTATACCGGTCCTGATCCTGCACATAAAAGGCTTCATATATTCGAGCATAAAAGGTCTAACACTTATCTAAATTTTGCAATTTTGCTGTCATCTGGAAGCCCACATGTTCCCCTATTTGTTCGTATAAGTTACATATCCATATTTGCAGTAATTAGGGAAATATCTGCCAAATAAAGTGGCAGTTCTTGTCTAACTGTTTGATATTTTTGAGGAATTCTAGCTTCGTCTGCGCTATACCAGTCCTTATCCCGCGCAGAGAATGCTTCAAATAATTGACCATAAAAGGTCTGAGAATTATCTAGTCTTCCAATCTTGGTGTCATCTGAAAGGCCACATGTTCCTCTATCTGTTTGTATAAGTTACATATCCATATTTGCAGTAGTTAGGGAAATATCTGCCAAAGGAAGTGGCAGTACTTGTCAGCTGCCTGATATTTTTTTAGGAATTCTAGCTTCGTCTGCGCTATACCGGTCCTCATCCCGCGCAGAGAATGCTTCAAATAATTGACCATAAAAGGTCTGATAATTATCTAAATCTTCCAATCTTGGTGTCATCTGAAAGGCCACATGTTCCTCTATCCATTCATATAAGTTACATATCCAAATTTGCAGTAGTTAGGGAAATATCTGCCAAAGGAAATGCGAGTTCTTTTCCAACTGCCTCCTTTTTTTGCGGAATTTTGGTTTCGTCTGCGCTATACCGGTCCTGATCCCGCACATAGAAGGCTTCATATATTCGAGCATAAAAGGTCTAAGAATTATCTAAATTTTGCAATCTTGCTGTCATCTGGAAGCCCACATGTTCCCCTATTTGTTCGTATAAGTTACATATCCATATTTGCAGTAATTAGGTAAATATCTGCAAAAGGAAGTTGCAGTTCTTGTCTGACTGTTTGATATTTTTTGCTGATTCTGGCCTCGTCTGCACTATACTGGTCCTTATCCCACGCAGAGAATGCTTCCTGAAATCGAGCATAAAAGGTCTGAGAATTATGTAAATCTTACAATCTTGGTGTCATCTGAAATGCCCCATGTTCTTCTATCCATTCATATAAGTTTCATATCCCTATTTGGAGTAGATAGGGAAATAGCTGCCAAAGGAAGTGCGACTTGTTTTCCAACTGCCTCTTTTTTGCGGAATTTTGGCTTCGTCTGCGCTATACTGGTCCTTATCCCACGCAGAGAATGCTTCATGTAATCGAGCATAGAAGGTCTACGATTTATCTAAATCTTCCAATCTTGCTGTCATCTGAAAGGCCACATGTTCTTCTATCCATTGATATAAATGTCATATTCATATTTGCAGTAGTTAGGGAAATAGCTGCCAGAGGAGGTGCTTTTTCTTTTCCAACTGCCTCCTTTTTTTGCGGAATTTTGGTTTCGTCTGCGCTATACCGGTCCTTATCCCGCGCAGAGAAGGCTTCATATATTCGTTCATAAAAGGTCTAACAATTATCTAAATCTTCCAATCTTGCTGTCATCTGGAAGGCCACATGTTCCCCTATCTGTTCGTATAACTTACATATCCATATTTGCAGTAGTTAGGGAAATATCTGCCAAAGGAAGTGCCAGTTCTTGTCGGACTGTTTGATATTTTTGCGGAATTCTGGCTTCGTCTGCGCTATACTGGTCCTGATCCCACGCATAGAATGCTTCATATAATCGAGCATAAAAAGGTCTGAGAATTATCTAAATCTTGCAATCTTGGTGTCATCTGAAAGGCCACATGTTCCTCTATCCATTCATATAAGTTTCATATCCATATTTGCAGTAGTTAGGAAATATCTGCCAAAGGAAAAGCAAGTTTGTGTCCAACTGCCTGATATTTTTGAGGAATTCTAGCTTCGTCTGCGCTACACCGGTCCTTATCCCGCGCAGAGAAAGCTTCAAATAATTGACCATACCGGTCCTGATCCCGCACATAGAAGGCTTCATATATTCGAGCATAAAAGATCTAACACTTATCTAAATTTTGCAATCCTGCTGTCATCTGGACGCCCACAAGTTCCCTTATTTGTTCGTATAAGTTACATATCCATATTTGCAGTAATTAGGGAAATATCTGCCAAAGGAAGTGGCAGTTATTGTCTGACTGTTTGATATTTTTTGCGGAATCCCTGCCTCGTCTGCGCTATACTGGTCCTTATCCCGCGCAGAGAATGCTTCCTGAAATCGAGCATAAAAGGTCTGAGAATTATCTAAATCTTGCAATCTTGCTGTCATCTGAAAAGCCACATGTTCCCCTATCTGCTTGTATAAGTTACTTATCCATATTTGCAGTAGTTAGGGAAATATATGCCAAAGGAAGTGCAAGTATGTGTCGAACTGCCTGATATTTTTGCGGAATTCTGGCTTCGTCTACGCTATACCGGTCCTTATCTCGCGCAGAGAACGCTTCCTGTAATTGAGCATAAAAGTTCTGAGAATTATCTAAATCTGGCAAACTTGGCGTCATCTGAAAGGCAACCTGTTATTCTATCCATTCATATAAGTTTCATATCCATATTTGGAGTAGTTAGGGAAATAGCTGCCAAAGGAAATGCGAGTTCTTTTCCAACATCCTCCTTTTTTGCGGAATTCTGGCTTCGTCTGCGCTACACTCGTCCTTATCCCACGCAAAGAATGCTTCATGTAATGGAGCATAAAAGGTCTAATATTTATCTAAATCTTCCAATCTTGCTGTCATCTGAAAGACCAACTGTTCCCCATGTCTGTTCGTATAAGTTACATATCCATGTTTGCAGTAGTTAGGAAATATCTGCCAAAGGAAATGCAAGTTTGTGTCGAACTGCCTGATATTTTTGAGGAATTCTAGCTTCGTCTGCGCTATACCGGTCCTCATCCTGCGCAGAGAATGCGTCCTGAAATCGAGCATAAAAGGTCTGAGAATTATCTAAATCTTGCAATCGTGGTGTCATCTGAAAGACCACATGTTCCCCTGTCTGTTCGTATAGGTTACATATCCATGTTTGCAGTGGTTAAGAAATATTTGCCAAAGGAAATGCAAGTTTGTGTCGAACTGCCTGATATTTTTAAGAAATTCTAGCTTCTTCTGCGCTATACCGGTCCTCATCCCGCGCAGAGAATGCTTCAAATAATTGACCATAAAAGGTCTGATAATTATTTAAATCTTCTAATCGTGGTGTCATCTGAAAGGCCACATGTTCCTCTATCCATTCATATAAGTTACATATCCAAATTTGCTGTAGTTAGGGAAATATCTGCCAAAGGAAATGCAAGTAGGTGTCGAACTGCCTGATATTTTTGCAGAATTCTGGCTTCGTCTCCAGTATACTGGTCCTTATCCCACGCAGAGAATGCTTCGAATAATTGACCATAAAAGGTCTGATATTTATCTAATTCTTCAAATCTTGGTGTCATCTGAAAGGCCACATGTTCCTCTATCCATTCATATAAGTTTCATATCCATATTTGGAGTAGATAGGAAAACAGCTGCCAAAAGAAGTGCTAGTTCTTTTCAAACAGCCTCCTTTTTGTGGAATTCTGGCTTCGTCTGCGCTATACTGGTCCTGATCCTGCACATAAAAGGCTTCATATATTCGAGCATAAAAGGTCTAAGAATTATCTAAATTTTGTAATCGTGGTGTCATCTGAAAGGCCACATGTTCCTCTATCCATTCATATAAGTTACATATCCAAATTTGCAGTAGTTAGGGAAATATCTGCCAAAGGAAATGCAAGTAGGTGTCGAACTGCCTGATATTTTTGCGGAATTCTGGCTTCGTCTCCAGTATACTCGTCCTTATCTCACGCAGAGAATGCTTCGAATAATTGACCATAAAAGGTCTGATATTTATCTAATTCTTCAAATCTTGGTGTCATCTGAAAGGCCACATGTTCCTCTATCCATTCATATAAGTTTCATATCCATATTTGGAGTAGATAGGGAAATAGCTTCCAAAGGAAGTGCGAGTTCTTTTCAAACAGCCTCCTTTTTGTGGAATTCTGGCTTCGTCTGCGCTATACTGGTCCTTATCCTGCGCAGAGAACGCTTCCTGTAATTGAGCATAAAAGTTCTGAGAATTATCTAAATCTGGCAAACTTGGCGTCATCTGAAAGGCAACCTGTTATTCTATCCATTCATATAAGTTTCATATCCATATTTGGAGTAGTTAGGGAAATAGCTGCCAAAGGAAATGCGAGTTCTTTTCCAACATCCTCCTTTTTTGCGGAATTCTGGCTTCGTCTGCGCTACACTCGTCCTTATCCCACGCAAAGAATGCTTCATGTAATGGAGCATAAAAGGTCTAATATTTATCTAAATCTTCCAATCTTGCTGTCATCTGAACGCCCACATGTTCCCCATGTCTGTTCGTATAAGTTACATATCCATGTTTGCAGTAGTTAGGAAATATCTGCCAAAGGAAATGCAAGTTTGTGTCGAACTGCCTGATATTTTTGAGGAATTCTAGCTTCGTCTGCGCTATACCGGTCCTCATCCTGCGCAGAGAATGCGTCCTGAAATCGAGCATAAAAGGTCTGAGAATTATCTAAATCTTGCAATCGTGGTGTCATCTGAAAGACCACATGTTCCCCTGTCTGTTCGTATAGGTTACATATCCATGTTTGCAGTGGTTAAGAAATATTTGCCAAAGGAAATGCAAGTTTTGTGTTGAACTGCCTGATATTTTTAAGAAATTCTAGCTTCTTCTGCGCTATACCGGTCCTCATCCCGCGCAGAGAATGCTTCAAATAATTGACCATAAAAGGTCTGATAATTATTTAAATCTTCTAATCGTGGTGTCATCTGAAAGGCCACATGTTCCTCTATCCATTCATATAAGTTACATATCCAAATTTGCAGTAGTTAGGGAAATATCTGCCAAAGGAAATGCAAGTAGGTGTCGAACTGCCTGATATTTTTGCAGAATTCTGGCTTCGTCTCCAGTATACTGGTCCTTATCCCACGCAGAGAATGCTTCGAATAATTGACCATAAAAGGTCTGATATTTATCTAATTCTTCAAATCTTGGTGTCATCTGAAAGGCCACATGTTCCTCTATCCATTCATATAAGTTTCATATCCATATTTGGAGTAGATAGGAAAACAGCTGCCAAAAGAAGTGCTAGTTCTTTTCAAACAGCCTCCTTTTTGTGGAATTCTGGCTTCGTCTGCGCTATACTGGTCCTGATCCTGCACATAAAAGGCTTCATATATTCGAGCATAAAAGGTCTAAGAATTATCTAAATTTTGTAATCGTGGTGTCATCTGAAAGGCCACATGTTCCTCTATCCATTCATATAAGTTACATATCCAAATTTGCAGTAGTTAGGGAAATATCTGCCAAAGGAAATGCAAGTAGGTGTCGAACTGCCTGATATTTTTGCGGAATTCTGGCTTCGTCTCCAGTATACTCGTCCTTATCCCACGCAGAGAATGCTTCGAATAATTGACCATAAAAGGTCTGATATTTATCTAATTCTTCAAATCTTGGTGTCATCTGAAAGGCCACATGTTCCTCTATCCATTCATTTAAGTTTCATATCCATATTTGGAGTAGTTCGGGAAATAGCTGCCAAAAGAAGTGCGAGTTCTTTTCAAACAGCCTCCTTTTTGTGGAATTCTGGCTTCGTCTGCGCTATACTGGTCCTTATCCCACGCAGAGAATGCTTCATGTAATCGAGCATAAAAGGTCTAATATTTATCTAAATCTTCCAATCTTGGTGTCATCTGAAAGGCCACATGTTCCTCTATCCATTCATATAAGGTACATTTCCAAATTTGCAGTAGTTAGGGAAATATCTGCCAAAGGAAATGCGAGTTCTTTTCCAACTGCCTCCTTTTTTTGCGGAATTTTGGTTTCGTCTGCGCAATACTGGTCCTGATCCCGCACATAGAAGGCTTCATATATTCGAGCATAAAAGGTCTACCACTTATCTAAATTTTGCAATTTTGCTGTCATCTGGAAGCCCACATGTTTCCCTATTTGTTCGTATAAGTTACATGTCCATATTTGCAGTAGTTAGGGAAACATCTGCCAAATAAAGTGGCAGTTCTTGTCTGACTATTTGATATTTTTTGCGGAATTCCGGCCTCGTCTGTGCTATACTGGTCCTTATCCCGCGCAGAGAATGCTTCAAATAATTGATCATAAAAGGTCTGAGAATTATCTAGTCTTCCAATCTTGGTGTCATCTGAAAGGCCACATGTTCCTCTATCTGTTTGTATAAGTTACATATCCATATTTGCAGTAGTTAGGGAAATATCTGCCAAAGGAAGTGGCAGTACTTGTCAGCTGCCTGATATTTTTTAGGAATTCTAGCTTCGTTTGCGCTATACCGGTCCTTATCCCGCGCAGAGAATGCTTCAAATAATTGACCATAAAAGGTCTGATAATTATCTAAATCTTCCAACTTGGTGTCATCGGAAAGGCCACATGTTCCTCTATCCATCCATATAAGTTACATATCCAAATTTGCAGTAGTTAGGGAAATATCTGCCAAAGGCAATGCGAGTTCTTATCCAACTGCCTCCTTTTTTTGCGGAATTTTGGTTTCGTTTGCGCTATACCGGTCCTGATCCTGCACATAGAAGGCTTCATATATTCGAGCATAAAAGTTCTAAATTTTGCAATCTTGCTGTCATCTGGAAGCCCACATGTTCCCCTATTTGTTCGTAAAAGTTACATATCCATATTTGCAGTAATTAGGGAAATATCTGCCAAATGAAGTGGCAATTCTTGTCTGACTGTTTGATATTTTTTGCAGAATTCCGGCCCCGTCTGCGCTATACCGGTCCTTATCTCGCGCAGAGAACGCTTCCTGTAATCGAGCATAAAAGGTCTGAGAATTATCTAAATCTGGCAAACTTGGTGTCATCTGAAAGGCCACATGTTCCTCTATCCATTGATATAAGTTTCATATTCATATTTGCAGTAGTTAGGGAAATAGCTGCCAAAGGAGGTGCGAGTTCTTTTCCAACTGCCTCCTTTTTTTGCGGAATTCTGGTTTCGTCTGCGCCAAACCAGTCCTTATCCCGCGCAGAGAAGGCTTCATATATTCGTTCATAAAAGGTCTAACAATAATCTAAATCTTCCACTCTTGCTGTCATCTGGAAGGCCACATGTTCCCCTATCTGTTCGTATAAGTTACACATCCATATTTGCAGTAGTTAGGAAATGTCTGCCAAAGGAAAAGCAAGTTTGTGTCGAACTGCCTGATATTTTTGAGGAATTCTAGCTTCGTCTGCGCTATACCGGTCCTCATCCTGCGCAGAGAATGCTTCCTGTGATCGAGCATAAAAGGTCTGAGAATTATCTAAATCTTCCAATCTTGGTTTCATCTGAAAGGCTACATGTTCGTCTATCCATTCATATAAATTTCATATTCATATTTGAAGTAGTGAGGGAAATAGCTGCAAAAAGAGGTGCGAGTTCTTTTCCAACTGCCTCCTTTTTTTGCGGAATTCTGGCTTCGTCTGCGCTATACCGGTCCTTATCCCGCGCAGAGAATGCTTCCTATAATCGAGCATAAAAGGTCTAAGAATTATCTAAATCTGGCAATCTTGCTGTCATCTGATAGGTCATGTGTTTCTCTATCCATTCACATAAAGTTCATATCCATATTTGGAGTAGTTAGGGAAATATCTGCCGAAGGAAGTGCGCGTTCTTCTCCAACTAACTCCTTTTTTTGCGGAATTCTGGCTTCGTCTGCGCTATACCGGTCCTTATCCTGCGCACAGAATGCTTCATATATTCGAGCATAAAAGGTCTGAGAATTATCTAAATCTGGCAATCTTGGTGTCATCTGAAAGGCCACATGTTTCCCTGTCCATTCATATCCTTTTCATATCCATATTTGGAGTAGTTAGGGAAATATCTGCCAAAGGACGTGCGAGTTCTTTTCTAACTGCCTCCTTTTTTTCGGAATTCTGGCTTCGTCTGCGCTATACCGGTCCTTATCCCGCGCAGAGAATGCTTCATATATTCGAGCATAAAAGGTCTAAGAATTATCTAAATCTTCCAATCTTGCTGTCATCTGAAAGGCCACATGTTCCCCAATCTATTCCTATAAATTTCATATCCAAATTGGCAGTAGTTAGGGAAATATCTGCCAAAGGAAATCCAAGTTTGTGTCCAACGGCCTGATATTTTTGTGGAATCCTGGCTTCGTCTACGCTATACTGGTCCTTATCCCGCGCAGAGAATGCTTCCTATAATCGAGCATAAAAGGTCTGAGAATTATCTAAATCTGGCAATCTTGGTGTCATCTGAAAGGTCATATGTTTTTCTATTCATTCATTTAAAGTTCATATCCATATTTGCAGTAGTTAGGGAAATAGCTGCCAAAGAAAGTGCCAGTTCTTGTCTGACTGTTTGATATTTTTGCGGAATTCTGGCTTCGTCTGCGCTATACTGGTCCTGATCCTGCGCAGAGAATGCTTCATATAATAGAGCATGAAAGGTCTGAAAATTATCTAAATCTGGCAATCGTGCTGTCATCTGAAAGGCCACATGTTCTTTTATCCATTCATATAAGTTTCGTATCAATATTTGCAGTACTTAGGGAAATAGCCGCCAAAGGAAATGCGAGTTCTTTTCCAACTGCTTCCTCTTTTTGCGGAATTGTGGCTTCGTGTGCGCCATACCGGTCCTTTTCCCGTGCAGAGAATGCTTCATATATTCGAGCATAAAAGGTCTGAGAATTATCTAAATCTGGCAGTCGTGCTGTCATCTGAAAGGCCACATGTTCTTTTATCCTTTCATATAGGTTTCAAATCCATATTTTGAGTAGTTAGGGAAATAGCTGCCATAGGAAGTGCGAGTTCCTTTCTAACTGCCTCCTTTTTTTTCGGAATTCTGGCTTCGTCTGCGCTATACTGGTCCTCATCCCACACAGAGAATGCTTCATATGATCGAGCATAAAAGGTCTCAGAATTATTTAAATCTGGCAAACCTGGTGTCATCTGAAAGGCCACATGTTCCCCTATGTATTTGTGTAAGTTTCATATCCATATTTGCAGTAGTTAGGGAAATATCTGCCAAAGGAAGTGCGAGTTCTTTTCCAACTGCTTCCTCTTTTTGCGGAATTCTGGCTTCGTGTGCGCCATACCGGTCCTTTTCCCGTGCAGAGAATGCTTCATATATTTGAGCATAAAAGGTCTGAGAATTATCTAAATCTGGCAATCGTGCTGTCATCTGAAAGGCCACATGTTCTTTTATCCATTCATATAGGTTTCAAATCCATATTTTGAGTAGTTAGGGAAATAGCTGCCAAAGGAAGTGCGAGTTCTTTTCCAACTGCCTCCTTTTTTTGCGGAATTCTGGCTTCGTCTGCGCCATACTGGTCCTCATCCCACGCAGAGAATGCTTCATATAATCGAGCATAAAAGGTCTCAGAATTATCTAAATCTGGCAAACTTGGTGGCATCTGAAAGGCCACATGTTTCTCTATCCATTCATGTAAGTTTCATATCCATATTTGGAGTAGTTAGGGAGATAGCTGCCAAAGGAAGTGCGAGTTCTTTTTCAACTGAACTCTTTTTTTGCGGAATTCCTGCTTTGTCTGCGCTTTACCGGTCCTTATCCCGCGCAGAGAATGCTTCATATATTCGAGCATAAAAGGTCTAAGAATTATCTAAATCCTCCAATCTTGCTGTCATCTGAAAGGCCACATGTTCCCCTATGTATTTGTATAAATTTCATATCCAAATTGGCAGTAGTTAGGGAAATATCTGCCAAAGGAAATGCAAGTTTGTGTCCAACGGCCTGATATTTTTGCGGAATCCTGGCTTCGTCTACGCTATACCGGTCCTTATCCCGCGCAGAGAATGCGTCCTATAATCGAGCATAAAAGGTCTGAGAATTATCTAAATCTGGCAATCTTGGTGTCATCTGAAAAGGCACATGTTTTCCTCTCTATTCATATAAGTTTCACATCCATATTTGCAATAGTTAGGGATATATCTGCAAAAGGAAGTGCGGGTTCTTGTCCAACTGCCTCGTATTTTTGCGGAATTTTGGCTTCGTGTACAACCCTTCCCTTTCAAGCCACTCACGTCATCATGACATAAGGTCAATTTTCCTCTTCATCACTCTCTATCCAAGGTATCTGCAAAATTTGAACCCAATCGGACATGTACTTTAGAAGATATAGGGCCTTAAAGAGTGTATTCTCCACTGATATTGGTCTTCGAACCCCGTGTTATTTGCATAATCATAAATATGCATTGCACACTAAAAAACAAAAAATCTTTGATAATATCTAACATAAGAGTAATCCGTTGCACATTTCACATTTTCTGTGTACAAAATATAAGAACAAAGATTGCAGGACCACTAGAGATGACATCTGTTGCACTATCCTGAACATTTTGGCGCAAAAATGAATTTCACTTTTGATAACTGTGACTAGAAGTTGAACTGTATGATATATACTTTAAAACTACCCTTCCATTTTTTGGCAACTGTCGCCACGCTGAATCTGCAAGTTAAGGGTCTGATGTTGTCATTGACTTCACCACCCGTCCTGTTTGGGGTTCAGGACTTAATACGTCCCCACGCAGATCATCGGGTGTCACGCGCCTTTTTAATCAACGGAAAAGTAGAACCCAGGCAGAATTAAAATAACATTTGCCATGTTGATAATGTCCGTCATGAAAAAAAGCAATTATTTATGACGTTATCACTAAATGAGCTCAATATTTGCTCAAAGCACTTCCTCTCCAAGATATTAGCAAGGTTTCAACCCGGCATTAACACCGACAGCGGCCTTATGTTGAAAAAATCCTGACGGCTTTTACCACTTTCAAACAATAAGCCTACCTCCGGTTTAAACCGGAAGGAATGGTTATGTCATTTGACCTACACGAGAGACGAAATCAAGACCACATGTTATCCTGGCACTTGCTGCAAACAGAACGTTGCAGGAGGCCACGGTTGATTTTATATGGGTTTTTATACATTTAAAGGAATTTTTAGGTATTCACAATTTAATAACAAATCACGTGATGACGTCATCTTAACATAAATATTTTAGAATTATCTTCGTTGTATAGTTAGTGCCGGCTGTAAGTTTGACGATGATCAACGATTACTAAGGTACGAAAATAGTGGCTCGAAAACGTGTACTAAGTCAATGGGCTAAAATAAATATTTAAAAATCAATAATAAATCACATGATGACGTCATCACGACGTCATAAATTTGGACGTATTTTGGCATCAAGGTCTGTGTTGGCTGGAACTTTGAACTTGATCAAAGCTCTCAAACTAAACCAAATGCTTGCTTGAAAACGTATACAAGGTCAATGGGCTAAAATAAATATTGAAAAATCACGAATAAATGACATGATAACATCATCATGACGTCCTTTACTTACAATATTTTTTGTATCTCGGTCTTTGTTGGCTGTCACTTTGATAACCATCAAACATCGGAAAGGTTTTAAAATTGAACCTTGAAAACGTGTACAAAGTCTAGGGCAAAAAACTCATTTGCAGAAACACTGCTCCTTTAAGTCCATGTCACGTGATTTGCACTTAAACTGAACACTTTTAATAAAATATTACTTCATATTCCGACTCTTAGGCATATTTGAAATAAAATAACAGAGCGTAAAGTACCCGATTTCTCTTTCGTTCTGATAGTAATCTAGCGCCAAAGTTACAGACTATTTGTTCACTTGTATTAAGTAGAAAAACGTGTACAAAACGTATGGGACAATATAAAATATTCAAAAATGAATATAAAATAAGGCAATGACGTCATCGTGACGTCATAAATTTGCTATAAATCTTGCATCAGGGTCTTTATTAGCTATTATTTTGCCATCGATCAAACATTGCACGGTTACCATATATTTCAAATAAAATAACAAAGCGTAAAGTACCCGATTTCTCTTTCGTTCTTATAGTAATCTTGCGCCGAAGTTAAAGACTACTTGTTCACTTGTGTTAAGTAGAAAAACGTGTACAAAACCTATCGGGAAAAATTGAATATTCAAAAATAAATATAAAATAAGGTGATGATGTCATAATGACGTTATCCCTTTGCAATGAATCTTGCATCAGGTTCTTGTTGGCTATCACTTTGGAAACGATCAAACACTGCAAAGTTACCAAAACTGTGGCTCGAAAACGTGTACAAAGTCAATGTCACGTGATTTTTGTCTAAACTGGACAAAACTTATGAAATATTATTTAATATTTGCACACTTGGGTATATTTGCGATCGAACGGAAGGGAAAATTTGGTATGATTTCTTTTTGGTAGTAATTTTCGGTCGAAGTTGAGGACTGCTCACACATTAAGCTGGACAATGTGTGTACAAACCCTACGTTGTGCCATCCATGCTTCAATATAGGACAGTTTGTTGAAAATTGAGAGCCCAGGCAGTTGTAACCGTAATTCTGCAATAGCGCCCTCATAGCCTAATATAGGACAGTTCGAAAACTGTGTGCAATCTGTGTACAAAGTCTATGGGGAAAAATTAATTCTTAAAAAATCAATAATAAATAAACTACATAAGTTATCACTGTCAATTTCTTCTAGGACCGTCCTTGGATAATGGTCCAAAGGTCTGGTGCCGAAACAGCTAATAATCAGAAAAACAATACCTGTTTCGGCAAAGTTGCTGAAACAACTAAAAACAATCAGAAAAACAATACCTGTTTCGGTAGAGTTGACGAAACGGCTAATAATCAGAAAAGCAAAAGCTGTTCCTGCAACAGCTGGAACAGTTAAAAAAGTCAGAAAAGCAATACCTGCTTCGGCAGGTATGCTAAAACAGCTAATCAGAAAAGCAAGAGCTATTCTGGCTGTTGCCAAACAGCCCGGAAAAAAAAGCAGAAAAGCAATACATGTTGCGGGAGTTGCCGAAACAGCTAATTGTAACATATTTGCTCGTTATTTATCCTATTCAAGTGTTCCGGAAGCGCACCATCAGGGGTCAACTTTCAGGCTCTGTTATAGGTAGACTTGCCTCTTTTTACCCAATGGTTTTAAAAAGTGGTTTTGTTTTACCACTTATTTACCCATGCAGTGTTATGCTCTTTAAGTTGCCCACCAGTCCAGCGATTCAACTGTTATTCCGCATAGGGCAAAAGTATGCTTAATAATTTTGGGAAAGGAGTGATTAAAAATATATCACATCCAACCCTTATTCAAAAGAAAACCGCTTCTGGTCATTGTCCTGAATGTCGACCTGATCCTACCCCCCCAACACAAAACCCTCGAAAGGCTAACCCGTTCCTTCGGAGCGCCGGGCGGCATTATTTCCGCCCTACATCGTATGTACATGTATTTTGTAATGGGGGGGGGGATTTACTGTCGGACAGTGAGTGTGACCCAACTTGCAAAAACGCACAGTTGCATTCAATGTCCCTCTCTACGAGTACCTAAGGAGCCCCTAACGGGACAGGCACAATGAAGATTTTTTTTTAATTCCGTTCCCTCGAATTATTATTTCGTTCCCTCAAAATCATCTCGTTCCCACGAAATAATATAATAATAAGTACCACCCTATGTTGCCCATCGTTTGCTCATATGCATGCAGTCCGTGTCAAGAAACCTGACCATAAACAAAATGCATCAATTCCAGTAGTAGAGAACTGACAGTTCTGGATCACACGCCCTTTTCTGCCGTTTTCAGCAAAAACCCCTGGGTAGTACATCGACTCAAAAAATCGGGGGAATCCCCTAAAAATCTGGAATTCCAGATTTCCCTGGGTACCTCATCGACCCAAAAAATCTGGCTCTAAAATACCGGGCGAATATATACATTCTGAGCCAAAATCTCTTTTACCCATCACACGCAGTATTCCCTCCGGTCGTACTCGCTACGCTCGCTCACCTTTTGACCCCGGCTGACTAAACAACTCGTGACTTACACAAACAAAAAAGGGATTTCCCCTTGCGAACAAGTCGAGACTTGCCCGATCTGAACTTGTGACCTTGGCTCTGTTCAAAGCAAAACACGCTATGTTTACAACCGCCTTAAGTAAATGGTCTATATATAAAAACATGTCAAGTCAAGGCGCCAGAAAAAATGATAAAAATTTTATAAATCTATATATAAAAAGAGACATGAGCTATCAACAACATCGACCTATATTAACGAACTTTATTCGATTTAAGAAGGTGTTTTTGGAAGATTTTATTAAACGGTATAAGATCCCATTACCGTCACCTAGGCGCAAATATCATACACGATCAGAGCTAATAAAAGCTATCAGAGAGGATCAAAAACAATTTAGATATCTCCCGCGTCAGTCATATCGGCAGCTGTTGAAAACGGTACAAAAATATAATATTCCTTATGCAAACAAAGACAGATACGTCAAACAGGACTTTATTGATGTGATTAAAGCTTATACACAACCTAAAGAACTGGAGGAAGTAGACATTAAACGTATAAGGCGTTTTAAAGATAATTTTCGTAATTGGGAGTTGATTCCTCGCTTCTATGAAGATGATTTAATACATTTTTTTGATTTTTATAAGCAGTTGATAGAGAAAACAGCGTTAGTTGAACTCAAAGAAATCGGGAGTTACAAATTACAAACACATCTTAAAGTGCAGTTTAGATTGGAAAAAATTGACGGAACGATTGACTACGGCACCTTTCCCTTTCAGAGTGATCAAGACGTAGTAACGAGTAAACCAAGCGTTAAAAATGCACTCGCTAAGCAACGCGAAGAACAAATCGAACAGGTGGAGGCCCATACACAAAAAGGCTCGGGGTGGATCTTTGACAAAGTTGTCGCTTTTTACATCAACGTGGTTAAATATAATCCAGTGGGTTCTTCTTACATTCCGTTGCCTAAGGAACTGTTAGACAAAAAAGCAATCATAAACGTCCAAAATAAAGATCAAGAATGTATCCGATGGGCGTTGAGAGCAGCTTTGAAGCTGTATTCAGACGGAGTCAAAAGTCAGCTAGAAACAAATCCAAAATATAAAATAAATAAGGAGCGACCTTCGACTTACCGGTCAGAATCGGATGGTTTAAATTTTACAAACATAAGCTTTCCAACACCGATTTCACAAATTCCACGTATCGAATCGCAAAATAACTTGGCGATCAATGTGTTTGGTTATACCAAAAAAGACGGTATTTACATTCTGCACAAAAGCAAGCGGCCAGAAGAACCGATTAATTTACTTTTATTTAACAAGGATGAGAAGAACCATTATTGTTGGATTAAAAACTTTTCTCGGTTGACGGGTGACATCAATAAACACGACGGTAAAAAATACTGGTGTTTCAAGTGCATGACACATTTCCTAACTGAAGAAAAGTTAGCCAGCCACAAAGAAGATTGCCAAGGCTTAAACGTTCCTACGTGTAAAGTCGAAATGCCAGTCAAAGGCGAGAATATACTCAAGTTCAAAAATTACAAAAATAAGCAAGACGCGCCTTTTGTCATTTACGCCGATTTTGAGTCTGTTTTAGAAAAATTACCGCTGACTGACACAAACACGGTGAAAACTCAGATTCACAGGCCTTGCGGGTACTCATACGCAGTCGTCAGATGCGATGGAGTTTGCACTAGCCGAAAAACATATAGAGGCCAAGACGCGGCTGTAGATTTTGTAGAATCACTTTCTCAGGAAACAGAGAAAATAAATGAAACGTTTAAAAACAAAGAGCCGTTGATTTGGGACGATCAATTACAAAAAATTTACGAAAAATGTAATAGATGCTGGATCTGCGAAAAGTTGATAGATCGAGCAAAAGCGGATGAATCTCACTGTCAATGTGATATTCCAAAACCACCTGAGACAAAAGCTGACAAAATTGCTTTCTGTCATAAAAATGAAGCTGGGTTCAAAGAGTGGAAATGTTTAGATTGTGAAAAGCCCATCAACAATTTTAGAAAAGTTCGCGATCATTGTCACGTGACGGGGAAGTACCGAGGCCCAGCGCACGCTAGTTGTAATCTCAAGTTAAGAATAGTGCCCGGCCAAACACCTATTCCGGTTATCTTACACAACTTGGAGAAATACGATGCGCACTTGATTATGCAGGGTGCTCACGAATTTTATGGGAAATCAATTAAGTTGATCGCTAAAAATACCGAGAACTACATTTCGTTTTCTTTTGGCCAACTCAGATTTTTAGACTCCTTTCATTTCATGGCGGCTTCGCTAGATCGGTTGGTTAAAAATTGTTCACCAGATGATTTTAAATTACTTTGTGAAAGGTTTCCAGCGAGGACGAGTTTACTTTTGGAAAAGGGAATTTATCCTTATGAGTATATCGATTCCTTTGATCGATTTCAAGAAACAAAACTCCCGCCAGTAGACGCTTTCTATAGTTCTCTGAAGCAGGGAGGGATAACCGAGCAAGAATACGCTCGTGCGGAAACAGTATGGGAAGCCTTTGGTTGCCAAAACTTGGGGGACTACCACGACTTATACGTGGAAACGGACGTGCTATTGTTAGCGGGTGTATTTGAAAACTTTCGGAAGGTATGCAAGAAGAACTATGGCCTTGACCCGGCCAACTATTATACGGCGCCAGGCCTGTCGTGGGACGCTCTGCTAAAGCATTCGGGTATACAATTGGAACTATTGACAGACATTGACAAGCACTTGTTCTTTGAAAGGGCCAAAAGAGGCGGTATTTCGAGTGTGGGCGCAAAGCGATACGCGAAAGCTAATAGTCCAGAATTACCCGACTACGACCCAAATAAGCCAGAGTCACAGATCATGTACCTAGACGCAAATAATTTATACGGCTGGGCGATGAGCAAATATCTACCCGTAGGGGAATTTACCTGGGAAACAGACTTAGAAAAATTTAATTACTATTATATCCAAGAGTTACGGCTAACTGACGACTACGGTTACATGTTTGAGATCTCTTTAGATTACCCGGAACGTCACCATGACAAACATAATGACTTTCCACTTGCACCCGAAAACATGTCGGTACCGAACGAATGGTTTTCGAGTTACCAACAGGATTTAATTGGTAATGGCGAGCAAGTGACCTCGGTAGACAAACTCGTGGCTACTCTCAACACCAAAGAAAAATACGTGGTTCACTATCGTACATTGCAAAAATATCTCAAACTAGGGTTGTGGATCAAAGAAGTTCACCGGGTACTGCGTTTCTGCCAAAAGCCGTGGATGAAGAGCTACATCGATAAAAACACAAAATTGCGCAAGAAAGCAAAAAATGATTTTGAGAAAGACTTTTTTAAATTGATGAACAACTCGGTCTTTGGCAAGACGATGGAAAATGTAAGATATCGAATTGACGGCCACCTCCTAAGGGACGAACAAGACGCCGCCAAATACAAAAAATTAACGTATAAACCGAATTATAAATCGACGGTGCCATTTGGGGACTGTTCTCTTTCGTTTGTGGAGATGTATCGAACCAAAACAAAATTAAATAAGCCAATCTATTGCGGGGTAAGTATTCTCGATATCTCAAAAACGTTAATGTACGATTTCTACTACAACGAACTAAAATCAAGTTTTGGTGAAAAAGTAAATTTACTTTATACGGACACTGATTCTCTATTAGTTCAAATCGAGCAAAGCTCTGACGATTTAACTGGTTACCTAAACGAAAAGCGCCATTTGTTTGACTTTAGTAATTATCCACCGGGTCATCCGCTTTACAGCGTCAAAAATAAAAAAGTCATAGGCAAAATGAAAGACGAGTTTGGCGGTAAAACAATTTTAGAAGCCGTTTGTATTAGGCCAAAAATGTATTCGATCTTAACTACCGATCAAAAGCGAGCGCCAGCGAGCTACGAAGCGACCAGAGGGAGCAACGAGCGAAGCGAGTATTACCGAAGCGAGTACTTTTCTTTAAAGAAGGCGAAAGGGGTCTCCAAGGTAGTAACCGAGAAACGATTGACCCACGAGATGTATAAAAGATGCCTATTTGAAAGGGTTTCTCATTTCAATAAACAACAACTATTTAGATCGGATAAACATCGGGTGTTCACCATTTCACAAAATAAACTTAGTTTGTCGCCGTTGGACACAAAGCGTTACATATTGCCGAACGGAATCGATACGTTGGCTTACGGGCATAAGCGAGCGCAGCGAGCTAATCAACAGCGAAGCGAGCTACTCCGGTAATTCGGTGTCCTCGGGTACTACCTGAAGTTCCTCTTTGACGAAACTCCTATTCGGGCCGTTTAAAAGGTAGTACAATGTTGGGCCCGTTTTGACGCGTTTTCCTTTCACTCGTTTAAACTGACTAGTTCGCTTTTCAATTTGGTAGACGTCCACGGACCATATCGGATCTGTTGCCCTTCTGACGGTGCCGCCCTCTTGCTCACCCGGGTAATAGAGGTACCTGACGACTGCGTCTGGAGGAAGTTCTCTTTGGGTAGTTCTTACAGGTGTACTCGGTTCTTGGTTCACTCGCTTTGATTTTATAGCTTCTGCAGGAACGGCATCTATTAACCGCGTTTTTTCCTCGTTTAACGATTTCACGACCTGAGGCAAACGTTCCACCCATTCCACGTTACGCACACCCACGTTTAACATTTCTTGAGCGTATTGGTGGCCAAATAACCTTTCGGCTAAAGTACGGTTAAACCTTTCTACAATTCCTTGAGATCTGTGTACCCCAGGTTCACCCACTTGAATTTGTACTTTATTTTTTGTCATTAACTTTTTAAACTCGCCTTTGAATTCAGATCCCGAGTCTACCATTACGACTTTGGGCCAGGTCAGAGGTGATCGCTTGAAAATTTTATTTATTGCCTCACTCACTTGTTCGGCGGTTTTACTGGTCAACGGTTCTGCCTCTTTATACCGCGAACCCACGTCTACCACGGTCAAAGCGTACTTAAACGTTTTCCTTTTAACTCGGTCCCAGGGTAAATACAAAACGTCCATTTGATGCGCGTAATTAGGTTCGACCGATTCTGATTGCAACATTGTAGGTCTGGGTACGTAATGTGGTGCGGGTAAGTATATTTGCCAAACGGCCTGCTTTTTTAGCCACTTCCTAATAACTGATTTGTCCGCACCGGTCTTTTCGTGTAGACGATCGACAGCACTTTCTCCTCGCCAGTAGCCTTGCGGGCTGTAAAACAATTTTGAAAATTCTCTCTCCATTTTAAAATAAGTTACACAAAGCGAGTGTTACCGTAGCGAGTACCGGTAAGCCAACAACCCGACTATCGCAGTTCCACCTATAATCCAAACAAACTCGCGAATTTTTTGATCTTCGGAAGGCTCGTAAAAATCGGACAACTTAGGCTCTGGCGGTAACGGGATAATACTCTTACCGGTCAATTCTGAATACTCCCGCAACGCTTCGTCCACATTTACAAATGTTTGCTGACTCGCGCGTTCTTGTAGCATTCGTTCGTTCAAAAAGTCTAGCAGGTGCGTGCGTTTTTGTTCCCACTCTTGTTTTGCTCGCTCCAGTTGCTCTAACGCGCGGTCGTGACGCTTTCGTTCTTCGTCGACGTTGTTATCTTTTGATAAACTGTCAAATAAAAAATTTGAGCCCGCGAAGGCCAAGGCGTTTACTATCGCTCCTCCAACCATCATTAAAGCACTAGCCATTTTTAAAATAAGGTTAAATTAAATATGGAGAACGAACGAAGTGAGCAACGAAGCGAAGCGAAGCGAGCAACGAGCGAAGCGAGTGTTACCGAAATTAAAGATAAATTAATCGAGATTCAAACCGAACAGGTAGAAACTCAGCTAAAGATCGACGAAATCGCCCATATGTTAGAGGGTGAAAAATACGAAGATCTGTTTTTTGCAGCGGGTTTAACGTTAGTCGTGTTTTCTTTTCTTTTTAAAATTATAAAATAAGAATTGTATTATATAAAAGTAAGATGTATACCAAAAAGCTTAACCCGAGTCGCAGACTTAAAGTTCCTCGCGCGATCAAAGGTGAGCGGCGTGAAGTCACCATTACGCACAACCCGAGTACCGTAGACGCGGGTCACACGTTAAACGTAAAATTCCCAGCCCTAGGCACGGACGAAGTCATGGTACCCGGTACTGCAAAGTTGGCTTTTAAACTCGATCTCGACGGTGCCTCGGACGACAACCGGACGGTTTATAACAACGTGGCGAGAAACCTGGTGTCGGAAATAAATGTGAGTCTCCAGGGAAACAAAATCGTAAGTTACTATGACGCGGACGTATTTCACAATTTCAAGGACAATTGGTTACCCCCGTCGCAGACCAAAAATATGGCGTATTTTGGTTTGGAAAGAGAAAACGTAGCTAAGATACGTCTAGGGGCTGACGATGCTAATGCCGCCGCAAACGATGGTAAGGACAAAGCAATTGCTGACGCTTTTAAAAACAGGTACGCGATTCCACTAGACACGCCTATGTTGACGGACCATACCCCATTCTATCCTTCGTGGTTTAAAGAGCCTCTGACGTACCAACTAACTTTTAACCGACACGACAAAGTGGTTAATTCGTCAGATACAGCCGCGGAATATCAAATTTCAGATCTGACCCTGGAATACGAAGTCGTCACCAATCGAGACCTGGCGCAAACCTTGAGAAATAAGAAGACGATGTATTATCTATTCGACCGTATTCACTCGTGGAAGAAGCAAGCGGTAAACAAGTCAGACACGCTGTGGAACATCAGCATCGACCAGAGTATTAGAAGCCTAAAAGGGGTGTTGATTTTGTTTAGAGATCCGACGATCAAGAACCCGCAAAAATTCTATAATCCGCACATCACAAAGACGGTTGTCACAGTCGAAGGAAAACCAAATCAATTGTACTCACAGGGTCTGTTTGAATATCAACATTGGAACGAAGTTACAAAATATTTCGGAGACTCGGATAAAGAATTGGCTAGAGGAGTCGTCTCGGACTTATCCTTGTTGGGAGTAGACATGGCGGACTATCTAAAAGACAAGTATGGTTTGTGGCTCGACTTCAGAAGTTCCGACGACAATTCTGCTCACGGATCGGGCAGACCTCTAGGCGGAGGAGGAGACATATCTATACAGATGGAACGAACGGCCGAAACCGCGGGACCGTTGACGATGTACGTATTCCTGGTGATGGACTCTCAACTCACGGTGGAGGACGGGAACTTTAAAAATCTTGTTTATTAAAAATGAACGAGCGAGTGGAACGAGCGAACTACGAGCGAAGCGAGAACGAGCGAGCGAGTTATGAGCGTAGCGAGAACCAGATGTTTAAGAATCCCCACTGCGCCTTGATCGTGGGCAAAACTGGCAGCGGGAAGACTAACTGGATCTTAAATCTTTTAGAGACAGAATACCGATTCACCTTTGAAGCTATCGTCATTATATGCCCAACGCTTTTTAAGAATAAAACGTATTTAGAACGACTGTGGGTGTACACCGATGAAAACGTTTACCTATGTGACCTGGATCGAGAAAGACTAGAATTAAACGAGGCCATCGAACTTTATCAGAGAGTATTTGATGGTGTAAATACATTATTTATTATCGACGATTGTGCAGCTGATCAATTCATCAAGTATCGTAAGAAGTCTAAGAGTGGTTCAGTTTGCGCTTTGTCGAAAATGGCGTTCTCGGGTAGACATTACCTCCACAGCTGCTGGCTACTCACGCAAAAGTATAATTCCGTTTTAAAAGACTTCAGAGAGAACACCGCTTGGACGGCAATATTCCACTGTAAGGATCGTAATTCATTTGATCAATGCCTCGATGAAAACGACGTTGTGCCGGACGAAAAGAGAGAAGAAATTAAAAGACGCCTACGTGACGTGAAATTTAGCAAATTGGTTTTAAATACAGAACCACCTGCAAGTTACAATATTTTTTAGCTAGTTACTCAGCTATGTTATAATACGTTTTAGCTAGTTATTTATTTGTTTTACTTTGTTGATAATTACTTACCCTTTGCTTGAGCATAGCTAATTCAGCTGTGCTATAATAAAATTTAATTTAGTTATAGTAAATAGATAACAATGCTACAATACGTCCAGCTAGTTATTCAGCTAGTTATTGCAGCTAACTTGACTTATTATACAGTTGAATACATACGACTAAAGCATACCTACAACAAATTTAAAGAGTACTTATTATTAAAATGGACGACATAAAAAGCATATTCACTGAACCAAAAAGCGAAGCAATCAGCTCAAACGTAAAAGACCGCCTTTGCGCGATAGCTGCCTCGGGTGAAAGCAAGAAGTATCTCGGGAAAGAATACACGATAAAAGAAATCGAAGCTCTACCACCAAAAGAACAAGAAAAATTATTCAATTTGTACGAAGTTAAGTTTGGCAAAGAAATTGTCAAAACTCTCGGTCACTCGATTTTGAACCTCTACTCTCGCCTACTAGGAATAGCTACTCCGATCGATCTACTCGGATTCAACGTCAACTTAAAATCAGAGGAAGCGCTGACTAAAGATCTCAACGACGACCCGATTATCAGTCAAACGATGGGTAGACTACTTACAGAGGTCTGTTATAAATATGGAGTTTATCTTTCTCCACTTACAACAATGCTGATTACAACAAAACACCTGGAGTTTAACAAAAGTTCTGTTATTATAAAAGAGGATGTCAACAAACGAAGTGAACCCAACAGAAGCGAGCAACAACGAAGCGAACTCGAGCAACCAAATTCAGAAAGCAGTTAAGTCAGTTACTAAAGCTAAAAATCCGAAGCGTGTAGAACAAGGTAAAAAATTGGCCGAACATAACAAGAAGATGAAGCAACAACTAGTCAAGATGAAATTAGCGGGCGAACCGAGTGAAGAATCTAGCTTTACCCAAACGGCCTTTGAAAACAGAAGCTTGATACTTGGTGGATTGGGTATCGCTGGTGTTGTGGTTCTCTACTTAATTTGGAAAAATAAGTCGACTAGTTCACGACAAGTTAGCGTTCAACCAAAGCAAAGCTCGAATATTCCCAAACAAGAACCGGATTTAGATATGGAATAAATACTCCCTTCGGCCGTAGCTCGCTTTGCTCGCTTTATTTAAAAGTTCCTTATTATTAAATATGAGTAACGCTAAATCAATCGACGTAAACGGAATCGTCAATACGGTTTACCACGGCGCAGTTGTTTCAGGAATCTCACTCGGATACGCCATGCTGTCGAGTAAGCTATTTAAAATTAAACCACCGGACTTCAATAAGTTGTCTGCCGAAGATGCATTAAAATTAACCGCTTTGTCCAGCGGCGCATTGGCTACCCAAGGTTGGTTGGTGGGGCAGGGTATCTTACCCTCAACGTTTCCTATGGGCGGACCGAGTTAAGTTTTCTTATTTTAAATGGATGAAGGGGGATTTGAAACGGGCGACATGGGTCAAGAACGTGAACAAGAAGAATTTGAGCAAGACTACCAAGATGAACGAGAATGGGACGATATCTTTGATGATGATATATTAGAAAACGCCCCAAACCCTCCTGTAGTTGGACCAGAGTCTAGTCTCAAAGAATTAAGACAGAAGGTAGATGAAGATAAGCTTAGCGATGAAACTAAAAAGGCGGTGGATAGTTTTTATAACGAGATTAAAAAAACTACCGGACTTGAATCGACCATAGACTTAGAAAACACAAATATATTTAGCCTTGATTCAAAAGGAAGACTCCATGCAACCTATAACGGCAAAGAAATCCGTCTGACTAAATTAACAGCAGATAGAAGTAGGCGACAGTTTCGCGCGTTGTCTAGCTTAGAAAAAGAAGGTCTTAGAGATTTTATTAGACACACTTTAGGGTTAAAAGGCTACAAAGACCCTGCAAATGAAATAATTGAAAAGGTGGAAGCTGTTTCAGAAAATATAGAAAAGATCACGAGTGAAGACGGATCTATAGACAAATTAGATGAGGCACTCGATCAACTTCAAGAAATAGCAGAACAGTCTCATAACTTAGACCCAGAAGATACAAATTCAGAATTTACTCTCAGAGAGATTAGAGGATTTGACCAAAGCTTACAAACAATAAGAGGACAATTAAAACTTGTAGAAGCTAAGATCGCGAGTGTAAAAGAAAATATTCGGATAATTGAAGATGGGTTAAAGGAACCAGATATCACGCAAGACTCAAAAGAATTAGGACTTAAAAGTCTCAGAAATCTTTACGATGAGTTAGAAGCATTGAATACCCAACGAAAAAATTTAACCTCGGGATTTAGAAACCAACTTAAAATGTTAAAAGAAACGATCCAAACGGCTCTAGGTAAAGATTTGACGCTACGCGAACGAATTAATATTTTATTTAGAGAACAAGGCGTCACGGTCGTGAGCATTTTAACGGCTATTGGTTTAGCTGTGAGCACCATCGTTAGTAGTATCGTGGCTAGCGTCAGAGCTGTTGGAACTCCTAGCGTAACGCCTGAACCCGCACCTAAACCAACGCCTGCTCCTCCTTCCAAGGGCGGGGTCACCGATTGGATCAAACGTCAATTACAAAATTTAGCCAACGTATTAAAGAAACTCGGGTTGAGCGCATTAGGAGCTTTGCCCGGGATCATCGGTAGCATTTTGAGTTGGATTTTTAACGTAGCGAGTAAAGCGGTTGGATGGGTGGCAGAACATTTATGGACCTTGTTTGTAGGCTTGGGTGTTTTGCTTTTAACGTATGTGCAAAAAGGGTAAAAATAGATTTTAAAATAAGATAAAAATTCACCCCAAATTTGAGGTGAATTTTTTCAAACCGTTCTCGCTTCGCTTCGTTTAAGTTAAAATTTTATACAGCGTAAAACCGATGACACCCACGGCAACGGCTCCGATGGTTAAGGACAGTTTTTCTTCGTTGTGTGCGTCGAGCGGCTTGGTCGCTGCGGCCTGGGTCGGGGTCGGGGTTGGGGTTGGGGTTGGGGATGTTGTGGTGGTAGTCTGCGGGTTAAAATTGTCTTCAGCCACCGGGTTTAAGTTTAGACCTTGTACGTATCCAGTCTGCATGTCTGCTGTCGCGATTTTTAATTTGTTGTTATATCCCTCAAACGCACCGATGCGTAAGTCCATGTCCGAGGGCACCAGGTATAACCCCGGAGCTATTACATAATCTAACGGCGTTTTAGCATTCTGTAACGAATCTTGAAATTGGTTGATCGATTCTCCGAGGTCAGGAGCTGCGTTAAATAATGCTTGTATATTTTTTTTAAATTGTTGTTGCGCGTCTAATCCAGTGCTGCCGGCTAAAACGCTGGTCTTGGTCTTTGCCTGTGCCCCGAGTAACGCGTAGACGTAAGCTCGAATAGATTCATTAACTTTTCTAATTCCCACGTCCGTCAACTGGGTCCTTTTGCGAGGTATAAAACCCCACCATCCGGTAGTAGCGACTTTTGGGTCTTGTTCGATATAACCTACTACATATTGTACCGTTTTGCCAGAGTTAACTGGCGCATAATGCCAACTCATTACCTTGTGATCTTCTGGCTCGAGGCTAACCTTATAACCCAGCGCATCTTCTAGAGTTGTACCCACGGTTTCCGCTATCTCTTCTACAACTTTATATTGGTCATACTTTTTACCCATAGGATAAAGCGCGTCTAGATCAAAGTTACCACCTGGAACGGGCAACCACCTACCAGTACCAGCTCGGTCAAAATAATAAGCGGTGCCAAGGCCATTTGTATGGGGGTCAACGGTTTGCCTAAAGTTATGGTTTGGGTCAACTCCAAAGTCTTTGCAAACCTTTAAAAACTTCCCATGATCGTAATAATTATTAACCAGATCAAAGATTTTCTCGGTTGGTAAACAAAAATCACACGAGTTAAAGATTCTTCTTACCGTGTAATATATGTGAAAGTTGTACAAGGCGGATATATATGGATCCGTGACAACGATTTTCCCAAAGTCGACTCCACAAGCCGCCGTCGCGCAATAGATTGCAAAATTTAATTGGTTTTGATAAAACGACATCTGGTCTTCTTTCCAGCGTTCAATCAGCTCTTTAGTTTCATATGTAATTTTAGGTAATTTATAAGGTGTTGTCATGTCAAGGAGGTCTACCATAAAAGAATTGTCTTTGTTGACTACAACGTTTAACTGACTAAAGTTGGTTCCCATTTATTTTAAAAGAATTTTAAAAATAATCTTTACCAGTCTTTTACGGGCGCCGTTGGAAGGGTCAAGTTTTGGTACGCGGGTGGATCGCTACGCTCATACCCAACCGACTTTGTAAAACTTATTCGCCAAGTTTTTTCATAAGATCTTTTTTTAAAACCGCCGCTAGCGCTTCTGCTCTTTCGTTGACTCGACGTTCAAATTCTTGCTCGCTGTGAGCTTTGCTCGATTCCAATTTTGTAGATGTACGCGATCTAATCTTTTCTTTCATCTCGTTAAATTTTTTCAGCTCAGATAAAATAAGGGCAAATTCTTCCTGGGATATGTCGCCGTCTTCAATCGCGTGAGATACGTATTCTTCGATTGTATTTAATTTAGCGTCTGCCAACATTCGAATTTGATCGTGTTTTTTAGTTTTGTGGGTGAGTCTACGAGATGCGTACTTTAGAACCGCATAAGCGCCAAACGCACCGATAGCGACGCCTTCCATCACGAGCCCGACGGGACCAGTGATCACTCCCAAAATAGCGGGAATGCCTACGGCTGCCGATGTGGCACCTAGTGCTTCCACGCCATATTCTACGTACCCGAGCGCGGTTAAGAGTCGTTTGATCTTTTTGTAACTAGCTTCGCGCGCGTCGCGTTCTCTTTGGATTTGAGATTTAATTTCTTCGATCTTTTTGAGTCTGTAAATCTTTGTCTCCGCTTGTTCGGTTGAAGCTCGCTCGTTCTCGCTCGCTTCCACCGAGTTTAAATCAGGATATATGTTAGTCGTCATCTTATAATTAAGAGTTTTTAAACGATATTCACCTCGAGCAAAATTCCATCTCCTTCACCGCTTACCAACCTACCTTTGTCGTTTTTTAAAGAAAAGGTGAGTTCGTCTATGTTCCGATCTACGAGTCTTTTACAGGTTGGGTTTACCTCTAAATTGCGCAGAGCTGTGTCTCTGGTGCTGAGTACAGTTGAAGACTTCCCGTCATAAAAGTTATAATTTGGATCGAGCTGCTCGCAGTGTATAAACAGATATTTGATACTATCGATGTCATATTTACCTTTGTATATAAAAAAGTTTTGTAATTCAACAGAAGGCAGGCCGAGCAATTGACCCACGTGCGTGTTTAGTTTTAGTTTTAAATAAGGGTCAAAAATGACTAAAGTCACCGATTTTGACTTTTCATATACTTTAAAACTCACGCCTGGAATGGCGTTTAAAATAAAATCAAACCAGTCGATTCCGTAGTACCCGGGTTCTAAGGTGATGCTGCCAGTCAATCCAGAGATACTTATAGACTCAAACGCTTGCTTTGTGTAAAGTTGGTTAAATATGGGTTTTGCTTGGCCTTTTAAAATAGATTGTACAGTAGAAGACGTAGTATCCCAAATGAACAATTGTTTCTCTTCAGTTGTCGGTGGTGGCCTGCCCTTTAGATGGTTTGCATAGTCTAATCTATCAAAAATTTGATTGAGGGCGTGTATAATGCCCGCTAGTGTCGTTTGAAAAGACAAAGAAATGATCAAACTTACATCTATTTCAGTAATCATTCTTGGGTAAAAAAAGTCATCTAGCATTTGTATTACAAAAAGCTCGTCTTCATAAGAACCGCTGTCAAGAAGGTTTAACTTTTTTTCCATTTCTTGTCGTAAAGTATCATTAGATAATAGATTAAAATATAAAGGCTTATAATGTACACCAAAATAAAAAGAAGAAAAATCAGTAAATTTGTCTTTTATTACACTTATTATAGATAACATGTGTGCTTTATATACTTTTATTCGTCTAACATTATATTCCCAATTTAAAGTGTATTTTTGTATGTTTCTTAAAAAATTTTGAGTCGCAAAATAAAATCCAAAAAAAACATCTATTAATTGTAAACTTGGTTTTTCAATTTCATATTTTTCACCTATATATAGATCACTATATTTTTGCACCAAGGCTTGATTGATTGATCCATCATCACCGGGTTCGTTAGATAATTCTTTTACCCCCCACTCAATCTCTGTCTCTCTCATAATGTTAAAAAACTTTTTTTCTAGCTGAATGTTTTTGGCGCAGATACGTTTGCTCCCTTTTTCGTTTTTAATCTCGTTTTTTAGTTTAAATGTCTGTGGATTATTAGTCAAGTGAAATGTATGCGTCTCAATATCTTTCTCCATTTTATTAATAGATATCTAATTCAATCAAAATTTTACCGACGTTGTTTAAGAGTTCATCTCGCTCGTTTCTCAAAGAAAAGGTGAGTTCGTCTATGTTCCGAGATAATAGCTTTTTGGGTGTTTTATTCGTTGATTCATAAGGGATAACGCCGAGCAGGTTAGAAGACTTTCCGTTATAAAAATTTACAGAGTGCTCCAATTGCTGGCAGTGAATAAACATAGGAGTTGAGTTATACTCACCTATATAAATAACGTTGGGCGAAAGTTTGTTTTCGGGTAAGTTTAACAAGTTAGCCACCTCTCTATTGAGCCGCATTTTGAGATTGGGATCCGTAATGGTTAAGGTTACCCTTTTTGATTCCGAGTGCACCTTAAAACTCACGCCTGGAATGGCGTTTAAAATAAAATCAAACCAGTCGATTCCGTAATACCCGGTAGACACCACGATGCTTCCTCTTTGCGACTCGGGCAACGGTTGAGCCAAACTTGGAGCTAGCAAAGCATATATAGGTTCTTTCATTCCCGTCAAAATAAGTTTTAGAGCCGTCTCTTTTCTTCTTTTTTCGTTTCTGTCCAAATTTGTATCCCATTGAATGTCGGTGTCTTGCGCCACGTATAAATATTCAGCTTCAAACTGAATGTTTTTGACTCGGACTACTTTATCGCCTTTAATGTTGTTAATCTCGTTTTTTAATTCAAACGTTTGAGGATTTTCAGTCAAGTAAAACGTATGTGTTTCCATTTTTAAATTAAACTATTTTTAAACTTCTCCATAGCGTTTTCCCAGTGCCTATCCGAGACACCAAAAAGTTCTTTAACTTTAGATTCGGTTCCCCCAGTGACGTCTTGATAACAGACTGCAATTAAAGCCTTCAACGGTTTACCTCGAGAGATATTACCGTTTAAAACTTGGTTCAACTTGTATTCTATTTCACCCGCTTCGCCGTTTTGAAAACAGATATTATACTTCTGCAACGTTTTTCTCGATTTTGGCGGCTTAGGTTTTTTCCAAACGTGATGCTTGTAATACCGATCTCCCACTTCTGCGGCTCCGAACAAAGAAACCCACCCAAAAATTTGACCGCAATGTTTACACGCGTATCTTTCACCCATTTCAACTATTTGGTGATCGCAACTCACTTCGTTCGTTCTCGGTTGAACATTTCTCGTTGCCCCAATTATGTGTACTTCCTTTAGATTCAGCAAGTGGCAAAGTTCCGCATCAGTCATTTTATATAAAGAGATTATTTATTTAAAGCAAAAAAAAAAATTTAATCCCGGTTAACTAACCGAGGTTAAATTGACTTTCACTGACTTTTATTTAACTCCCTTCGGTCGTACTCGCTCGCTCTGCTCGCTTTTAATCAAACGCGTCCAAAAGGTAAGGTTTTTCTTCAACCGTAAGCATAGCCGATATGACTCGATATCTAACGCTCGCTCCACAAGAAAGTGAACCGTGTGCACCGTAGTAAATATCTTTAGGAGAGATCAAAGAGATCGCGTGGCATTTCTTATTAGCAAAAAGAGAGCGATCAATTTCTTTAAACGATTTATCCACCAAAGAGGCGTCATAGGCGATCTTAACGTACATCCTACTTTTATCGGTATAAGCCGGTTTAACTAAGTAATTAATTTGATCGGGTATGTCATCTAGTTTTTGAGACACCTTAAAAGAGTTACGCGTAATCACGGGGAGGTCTTCCAGGGCCTCATCTGTTAATTTTTCAAAATGTCTGTAAACTGAATCATTTATACGTAATAGCAGCGATTCAGTATTGGGAGACAGTTGATAACAAATTTGTTTTTGGTCAGTAGGTTCCTTAGTACCATATTTGTAAACCGGGTTTATACCGTAACAAGGGTCTTCGAGTCTAATCAACAATCGCTTGTGTTGCCCCTCGTGAGAATAGAGAATCTTAGAAGAATTCTTTGCGGGTCTTAAAATGACTAAGTTTTCAGGGTCAAAGGGACCGTAGGTAATTTTTGGGTTTTTGTTGCCGGCATTTAGACGTTTGTGATCATTTGAGACGATATACATGTTCTATTTATAATAAGGTTTTTTTAAATTTTTTATCATTTTTATTTAAAATATAAATTTTAGATCTGTGTCATATTCAATAATGAACCCACTTTTATATAGAACTGAGTCAAGTTTAGTAGCTGAAATGGGTAATAATTCCCCCTTTCGCACAGGTCTCAGCTTTTTAAACTTACCATCTACGCGCGCTACATAATTATACCCATGCAACTCTACACAATTTACGCAACAAGTACAATCGATACAACCAAAACACTTGATACAACTGTTACAATTGTGACAGTCCTCGCAATCATTCAACGCGGTTGAATAACTACAGTCATACGAATTAAAACAATCTACGCAATCTTTACATCTACCACAATTGATGCTAATGACGCAACCCTTACATCTAACGCAATCTTTACAATGGCGACAATTCTTACACAACTTACATTCGACGCAGTTATATAAATTTTTAGAAGCAAAACAACGAGAGCAATCTAAACAGTCCGTCAATCTCCGAGAACTAATAACGTCTTTGCAAAAATAACAATTCAAGTTTCCAGTTTGTTCTTCCATTTACATAAAGAGCATTTACTTAAGGCGGTTGTAAACATAGCGTGTTTTGCTTTGAACAGAGCCATGCTTTAAGTAGAGGTCACGAGTTCAGACCGGGCAAGTCGAGACTTGTTCGCAAGGGGAAATCCCTTTTTTGTTTGTGTAAGTCACGAGTTGTTTAGTCAGCCGGGGTCAAAAGGTGAGCGAGCGTAGCGAGTACGACCGGAGGGAATACTGCGTGTGATGGGTAAAAGAGATTTTGGCTCAGAATGTATATATTCGCCCGGTATTTTAGAGCCAGATTTTTTGGGTCGATGAGGTACCCAGGGAAATCTGGAATTCCAGATTTTTAGGGGATTCCCCCGATTTTTTGAGTCGATGTACTACCCAGGGGTTTTTGCTGAAAACGGCAGAAAAGGGCGTGTGATCCAGAACTGTCAGTTCTCTACTACTATTCCAGTATCGGTTTCGCTTCAGGAGGCATTATATTGAAACCTAAAAAAGCATATTTAGCTTGAATCTCCAGAATTTTGGACGTAACTTTGGTGATTTTTGGTAGATAACGTCTCGTATAGCATCTCTTCTACGACTGACTGTATTTTGACGTCATGGTGTGTGTTGCGGTCATGATGCAAACTACGGCTGCATCCTAATCTCTTGTCTAGAGCTAGGTCTAGGTCTTCGCTCCTTTGGAAATGCGTGGAGACGCGTAGACAATAGACCTAGCCGTAACTCTGGAAGCCCAAGCCTCAGACGGTTGCGTTCGTCCAGGCTTTTGGGTAGAAAATCGTTTGGTTTTTTGTTTGATGCAAATTGACTTGCATACAGTTTTGGGGGATTTTTTTTTCTCTCTTTCCAATAGGGCCTAGTGGTCATTCTTTTGAAAAAACTTTACGAAAAGAAATACTTCCATTATCTTCAGATCTTTGTCGTGCAGGGCCTATTTCAAGCGCGCCAATCACCAGCGCTGTTTGATCCCCTGTTTAGTACCCTGCTCAATATGTGCGGAAGTTGATGGACGACCAGTTTTCCACGGTGGCGCGGGCATTAGCATTACAATGAGAACGCATGTGTGGCTACGTTGGCGGGTTTGTTCAAATGTGCATGACTTTACAGGAGGTGAGTTTAAAGTGAGAAATATCACTGGCTTAACATCCAACAATTGAAAATAAATGGAGAAATGACGGCAAAGACGATAATGAGATTTCCGTTTAACAAACCCCACAAGTTTGGGCTTGGCTTTGTTGATTTTACACTGCTTTTGCTGTGGTAACTAGTGCACCCTGTATTTAAACATTGCTACCCCACAGTGACTGTCGGGCATGCAGGCTGGGATTTTAACGGGGTTCCTTTGGTTTCTTAACTTGTAGCAGTAATGGAGAGACGAGGAACACTCCTGTGAGACCGTTTTCTTGATTGTCGCACATCTGACATATATCCTGACACTTTATTGTACTCAGCAGGTATGGAAACAGCTCACGTGGCAGCACTTACTATGTATGTTTCCTTCCTGAACTTAGTTTTACTTATTGTTCAGGGTCGTAGAATGGAATGCCAGTTTTTGTGATGGAAACGAGACATTTGCTGGATTGTTTTGGGAGTGAATGATCTTATGTAGTCAAATGTGCAGTAGTCTTTTTCGAGCAGTAAAAATTTGTTTATTCCCAATATTTGTGCAAAACAAATCATGATATTTTTGCAATAGGGGTTTTCACAAGAATGTGAAACACATAAATATGAAGCCAGCATTGATTAAGGGCATCCTGATGGTCATTAGCTTGCAAAAGTTATTAAAGCCAGATTCAAGAACTGAAAAATCAGGTTCACCATGATTTAATTTTGTCACAACAATACACTGCTTAACCGAAAGTCCAATTGATATTCAAATAGCGTAGAAGTTAGTTTATTTATGTCGGAATGATACTCACTTCTAAAGACACTGTTGTATGAAATCGCTCAATATATCTTTTAAATAACATTTGCACTTTTGGTTTTATCATGTGTGTCATTACAAACATCCATTGCAAATATATATGTGGGGTATATATTATTATATATTTTGGGCAGTTTATGTTATACTCTATGTTGGCAACACATGGTGCAGCGTCTCCATGTGAGACTACGGCATGCACAAGTATTGAACACTGGCTACAGCTCTCCACCGCTGCCTCTTTTCATCAAAATTTGAAGCCATATTTTGGGAGGCAGGACCGGATTGTGGCTACTCCTGTCATGTGCCACCCCATACAATGCCATGTATTAACTAAATTGGTACACCTGCAGTGCTGGGTGCACATACGTGAATTACAAATTCTCAATCAGCTCTCTCCATCTTTCCGATCCTTCAAAGCCCTCTGAGAATCGGCAAACAGGCTCTTCCACCCGTATTTTCTTGCCTTTTTTTTCATTTTGCATGTTTAATGACTGTTATGTGCATTCATTTCAGCCAGAGCACAAGACACTGATAAGCCATTGCTTTCAGGATGACCAGCTTCTTGGCCAATGGCCATCTTGATGATGGCCAATGTTGTAGAGGTGATTGTACTGTGATCTCTTGCTGTAGCTTTCTAAGTAAAATGTGAGTGATTCTTTGTTATTGGTCATCCCAAAGGTAGGATTCACTGATTGAGTCTCCTGTGAACTCATTCCCTCATGTCCTGTAGACCTAGTACATTAAGACCTACCCCACCTCACTGTATCGTGTGTAAACCAAGTGTGACGTCATTATGTCTACATTGTATTTAGGGGTCATCCTTGCTGGATAAATTTATTTTGCCCAAATACTGGGTTACATATATATAGGGAGCCATAACATAGCTCAAATGGTCCCCCAAATCCTCTGATTTCAATATGATTTCACATAAACCCTTGGAGGCTACGGTTAATACTGTTTATAATTTGGGAATTTTTCTGCACAGACTGTGATCTCCTGTATTAGCCTTTAGTTGGACCGAGAGAGAACACTATTTTCTTGGCATCAAAGGCTCCTTTGGTACTTACTGTGCATCACTGGTTCATGAACGACTAGGACATGCAAGAGGTGCAGCCCCATTGCTACCAACAAAATGAATACTCCCAACCAACATGGTGCTTTTCAACCAATTAAGTTGTGCTTCTACTCAAGGCAGATCGAAGAGATTGTTTGGCTGAAAAATTAGGTAAGATTGTTTAAATATAACCCTACATCAACACTTTTTGTTTTCCGTTCTTGCATCTGTAGATGGTTGAAAACAGATCTTAAGAACTGCAGAAAGTAGATCGATGTAATTTGTTAAATCACTGCTGACAAGTTTGAGGAAAAGGACTTTTTGGGAAGTGTATTTAAGGTGTTTTGAAGAATAAAATGTACTTAGCTAATCAAGTAACAATTAAAAAGAATTGGAAAAATAATAACTAAGAAGATGAGATTTTTTAAAAAGAAACTCCAGTGATGTGGGCTCGTATATTATTTGGCCCTGATCTTTGTCGATTTCACGCTTCTTTCAATGATGTTTCAATTGGTAGTAAAGTGCAATCTACATTTTGAAATGGTGGCCTCCATGAGTGTGTAGTAATACAGCTTGGAATTAAAACATGGTTTATTTAGTTTCCCTAGTTTCAGTAGTTTGACAGAGAGACCAGAACAAGCTAGCCCCCGGAGGCCGTTCTCTGGAGTGTAACAAATCAGAGATATCTTATCACTGGTGACACTACTCAACAGGTATGGAAACAGTCTACATCTTATTCTGATATTAGTCCATGGTAATGGTAATGGTGAGATGCCTGGTTGTTCTGTAAATCTTGACCCTGGGTTTTGTCTTTTAAGTTTTCAACTAATGAGAATCTCCGGCCTTTAAGGTTGGGTTGAATTAAACTACAAAGAAATGGAGGGAATTATTTGGTGTGGTCGTACAATTTGTGCCAAAGTGAACAGAAACAAGACAGAAGCTGCATCTATGGGCTGCCTGTAGTGAATGAGGAGTGTACTGAAATGAAATGTCCTAATCGGGGATCCAAATTACATACAAGGATGAGTGTACACATTCCATAGGGGTCATGTAAGAAACCTGGATTCTTATTTTGTTTTATCAGCCAACGTTTTACTCACTGAAGCCATCCTTCTGTGTCAAATACATGCATCAATTTGTTGCAATATTGCATACTAGCCAACATTGGCTTCAGTTGGTACAATTCTTTCTTTGCACACTGCTGCCCCATGCATGCAGAATCTCGATCTTGATCTTTACAAAATCGGTTCAGTGATTTCCATGTATGTTGCTTGGTCATTCTGTGCATGCTGTGTCGGATCTTATACCGTACGATTGGACAATGTTTCAGAAGCTGATTGTGACATGATTGTACAATCTGCCAGATTGAGGCTCTCCATGCCTATGGCGGCAGGCATGCAGAATAAATAATGTGTGTGTCCAGAGTTTCTTTCATGATATCCTTAACACAGGCTGGCTTCTATCATACACGCCAAGGATTCAACATTGGCTGTGAAGTATGATGTAAGCCATCTTGACAATAATTCTTTGGTGTTCCACATGCCTGGAAGAAGGTCATTTAGGGATGCACTTATAACTTACTTTTCTCCATGTTTCTCATTCTCCACTGCCCTCTGAGAATCAGTTAATCCAAGCTAATGCACTCATGTTGTATTGTCATTTCTTCCTTTTGCATGTTTTTAATGACTGTTGTGTGTGTCCATCTCAGCCAGAGCACAAGCTGCTGAGTTAGCCGCTGTTCATGGTACATCCAACCTCTTGATGATGGGGTTCCTGTGCTTGTTGTTGAGGTGATCGGACTTTGATCTCTTGCTGCTGCCTGCCGGGTAAAAGGTACGTGAGTCCAATGTTGTTGGTTATTCCAAAGGTATAATTCACTGATTCAGTCCCCTGTGGACTCATATATATTTCATATATGGACCCAAAACATAATGATGTCAAGCTATTATTTTTTACTTGGACAGTTATTGCTTCCCACCTCACTGCTTTAGGAAACTAAGCATGACGTCATTATGTTACAGGTCTCTTCACTTTTTCCAAAAGTTGACAGGGACGGAGGTCCTTCTCTATGGATTAATTTAATTTTTGCGTAAACCTGGGTGACATACCTGTGTATGGGGAGCCATAATTTAATACCATTGATAAATTTTGGATGGCAGGTAAAAGGTGAAATATCAGAGAGTGTTTGGCCCAACCCCCTTCGGTGTATGTAAAATCCCATTGAATCAGACGATTTTGGACTGTCTAAATTTTCTTCTTTCTGGCGCTGTTGAAGGAGCCCAAGAAAGTAGAAGGGGTGTCAGTTTAAAATGGCTGCTTCAAAGCTTTAGAATTATGACTTTTCAGGAGTTGTGTTTGCTGATCAACCAACAATCGAAGAGAGTTGAAACAAAGGTCAATACGAAAATGAGAGTTAAAGACTATAAAGACATTGCAGTGATGTCCACTTGTATGCTATTTGTCCCTGATCTTTGTTGACTTGACTCTGTGGTTTTATTAGCTGTAGCATTGATGAAGAGACAAGACCAAGTCCCTTGGAGACAGTTTTCTGGAGTTCAACACATCACTGGCAACTGGCATTACTGGCAACACAACTCACTCGGTAAGCACTTTATATCATGTTCTGATTTGAGCCTAGCAATGAAAGGCATGTTCCAGATTTTGAAACAATATTTGTACATAATTTTGTATACATGTACAATTGTTTTGTAAAATCTGGAGCATGGCTTATTAGGCTCCACTCTGGAGGATGACGAGAGCATGCTGGATGAAACGTCAAGCACACACTCTACAGTTCTTATCAGAACCATACCTATTCCAAGGGAGATCTATCCACATGATGTTACCACAAGCCCTGTTTTTAGTCTCCACCATGTAAAGCGTCAAGTCTTATTTAATGAAGGTGAATACTTAGGGCAGTTATGCTTCCTGGTTTCCCATTTGTAAGTTGGTCTTGTAATTGGATGGTTTTGCAGCAAATTTGGCTCTACATAAGGCCCAATCCAAACTAAGCTTTTGTCTGTGACTGTAGGGTTGGTAAAAATCAACTGATCTTGTTGTCATTTTGTTGAACGTATCCACTGAAGAATGTTTCATTCTGATATTCCAACATTTAAGCGAACTATACACAAATGAAGGCGAAAGCTTGGGTCAGTCATTATGTCTGCTAGTAATCTTCTCCCTCTTGTACTTGTTAGTCAATCTGTTTTAGTAGTTAGTTTGGCCAGTGTATGTGACGATAGTCTTCAAATGGTCGAAAGGTTTACCTTGGTTAATCGTGATGGGTACCATCTCTTCAATTATTCTTATTTATTTGACCATCATAAGAACAAACAAAGCAAAATTAAACAAAAATCATGTAAAAAACAACAAAAGCACAAATACAAGTAAATATAAGCAGTAGCAGAGACCAGGGATAAAAATCCGAATACATAACGAGACAAATATCAGTTATGCGGGTCAGCAGGGACTGCAAAGGTAAAATAAACTACTATTCCCCCCTGTTTATGCTCATATCATTAACAAGACAAATTAACCAGAACAAAGGAAGCAGTGGTCCCCACACATGTGATCAAAATGACAGCCCAAAAAAGAGAAAAAAAAATCTGAGGAGAACGTTTCATTTCCATATTTCCAAATGTAAGAAAATTATCCCACAAAGTGAAGGCCATGCTATAAAAAGAATTTTTTTACTCTTTCTTTTTAATCATGTGAATTTACTTATTTGAAAAATATCCAGTTTTAATCAAGTCCTGTTTGCCCTCCTTTTGAGGTGATTTTATTGGCTTGTTGGTAATTTTGTTTTTTTGTCATTTATTATTCATGTGATGCCTTTAATCGTTAATCATGTCATCCTAATTAAACATTTGTCTGTGATTTGTTTACGCCTGTACTCAGTACCACAATTATGGCCAAGATTTGGACTCTAGCACTGTGCCCAACTGTTCTACACGTTAGTCTTCTGCTGCTGGTTGAAAGGTGATACGCTCCATGCTGTGACATGCTCAACCTCCCTCATCACTTTCTTATCTTGTCTGTTCTGGAAGAGCATGAGCGAATTTCGGCTGCAATATCTGTTGAGCCTTTTACGGGCAATAAAAGTAACAACAGCATGATTTTGATTTCCTCAACATAACAGAACTGGTAATTTGCAACTGTTGCAGTGACCGTTTGTCTTGTGGTGGCAGCAAAAGGTTTTGTTGAAAAGTTCCTACTTTGCATGGTTTTTCTGTACCATCTGGTGTACCTCAAGGAAGTGTCTTGAGCCCAATCCAGTTCTTATGTATACCAACAACTTCCCTTATCACGTCGTGTCAGCTAGCACTTTATTTGGTAACAGTGCTCTTGTGCCAATATAATGTCAGTCGGATGACCTTCAAGATATCCATGGCTTCCAAAGATGTTGTCATGCTAATAAAATGCACCTCAATACATTACTAAGGAAACCCAAGTTTCGCTTATACTAGGATGGTCAAAGAAAATAGTGGACCTGAATTGTACCTTAGTTAACATGCAGTTTGAAGCTGATAATGAGTACAAAATTTCTCGGGCAAATCTTGTTATGTCACTACCAAAACAAACAGACTTAGTATGTCTTGCTTTCATCTTGCAAGTTTCTAGTGTGGACTATTCTGGAATACAAGTAGCCTATCTGGTACCTTCACAACAGAAACCTTATACATTGACAAATTAGAACAAAATTCAACATTGAGCAACCAGGATAATTCTCTAGTGAAGAAGATTTAAAATGGATTACACGGATTGGTCGCATATGTACATTAAATTTGTCTTTACGTGAATCTAAAAGCATCCATCTTTTGCTTACATTTGTTGTTAGAGGTCTTCATAGAGCTTTTGACCGTGAAATAGTCTTAGTGAACAGGTGGTATATTGAAACGATCAGGCTGGACAAACCTTAGGGCACGAATTTAAAAACTTCATCATTTTGCCAATTACATGCTCTTGAGATGACCTGCATGTACCTGAACGTTTGAGAACTGAAGTGGTGTAAATAACCCTTCAACACAGGATCAACTTACCAAGTACCCACTTGAATTTGAAATTACATGAAACTTGACAGAGTACTGATTGAATTTGCAGTGTAGTACCCTTGTAATAAGGTCGTTGGGACTGGCAAGTTGTGGGAGGGTCACTGTGTTGTTTGGTGCAAGGAAGCACAAAATGGGGGGATTTGAATACCTAGGATTTGCCATGTGGGCCAGATGTGTCAATGGTTTTGCTTTTGTCGGTATTCAACTGTATTTTGTTATTTCATGGTGTCTTTCTTTTTGTCGGTTTCTACACAATAAATTTCTTTTATTGTTTTGGGGGTACTTATTGTTCAATTAATTGATTTGTTTCTGTAATTAATTTTATTTTTGTTATTTTAATGTGTTTGTATGTCATATTTATCTTATTTTGCCAATTGTATATATTTTTTCTGTTCGATTTATTTATTTGCCATTTCTTGAATCTTGTGCTTTTACTTTATTGTGTATGTGTGTGCACGTTTATGTAAAACCTGGAGCTTCAGAAATGAAGTCTTACGGGTGACAGTTATTGGATTAACTGTGCCTCTCCTGGCATTTGTAAGTTTGTGTTTGTGATTTCAGTGTATTTTGTGTTATGTGTTTTTGTTTAATGTTGCTGTGTTCTTTATCCTGGAAAATGCCGAATAAATTGTTTCCCTCATTGTACACACGTTACTTGGGCTTTATTCGACGAAGTGTTTTTACCTCCGAGGTTAAATAGGTTGACAAATGGTCCGAATGGGCGAGCTTGGGGTGACTCGACAAGGATGCAAATTTCACTATCTCCTGGAGAAAATTTTATTTCGATATTTGGAAACATTAATCAAAAAAGCTTCATTTTTTTGGTTTTGCTTGCTACACACGTCAAATACACGCCACGTTATTAAATTGTCAAGAGATGGGCTGATCTTGGAGTGTTTGGAAAGGTTATATGTTTATTATTCAAAAAGAAAAATTAATGCCATTTTGCAACAGACCAGAAATGAGGGTCAGAGTTTTCCTTAGACATGCTCCCTATTTCGTTCGTTTTCGCTTTGTACACGCGTAGTCGGTCTGCGTCTGCCGCTGCATGTCTCCGTAGCCAAGTTTACAGTAAATATTCTGAAACGGTCAAAATTGGGCTGACCTTGATATCTTCGGAGACGGTAAATATTTCTCTGTCCATTTAGATAATTTTCCTGTCCATATTTAAGCTGAAGCTTTGGAAATACCTGCGAAAGAAGGCTAGAGTTGTCCCACTGCTCTTTGTTCTCACTTTACCGAGACACTTCAGCGCACAGAGTGATCGCAGTATTTTAGCCTAAAAAGTTTCAGAATGCTTGAAATGTGGTGAACATGATGACAATCAAAGGGCACATTTTCCTCTATCCACTGACGTACGTGTCATATTCATAATATGCTGAACAAGGCAAGAGTTCTTGTCTGAGCTAGTGCTTCCTGTGCTTTTGCGATTTGTCCTTTGTTCACACATTACTGGTCTTCCAAGCAGCAAATCCAGCTTTGGCTTGGGGGGGGTCCAAACTGAATACAGTTTCGGGCTTATTCAGCATGATTTTGGGGAAGAAGAACTTTCAGAAGCGTGACGGTCGTGACATCCTTGTTTTTATGTCGTGGTATTGTTTTCTTAGGGTATTGGTGCTGATATACCCATTACTCTCTTTCTCACACACCTACAAAGTATTTTTAGTGAACAAAATTGTGGCAGGGGCATGCCCCCCCACCCTTGCGTCCACTGGCTGGACCATTGCCTCTTCCTGAGCAGAGAATGGTTCCATTATATTCGAGCATAAAAGTGCAGAAATTTGTCCAAATGTGGCATTCATGGCGGCATCTGAAATAGTACATATTCCTCTGTCCATTAGTCGAAGTTTCAGATCCAAATTTGTTATTATTAGGGAAATACCCATCGAAGAGGGCAAGAGTTCATGTCTCACTGCTTATCATTTTTGTGCAATTCTCCCTTTGTGCACACTCTACTGATCCTTTCCTGCGCACATGGCTCAATACTTGCGCATTAGGGTCCTGATGCTTGCTACTTTCGTTCCATTTCCCTTTGCCACATTTTACCGGTCCTCGATCTTCCCCAGTAAAGATGGCTCTCTATACCCGGGCATCACAGGTCTAAAAGTGCTTCAAATTTAACAGTCTCAGCGGCATATGAAAGGGCACACTTTCCTTCATCAGATGACATAGGTTATATATTTCTAGTTATTGGGGAAATACACGAAAAAAGAAGGCAAGGGATCTGTAACTGCTTGCCAGATTCGTGACTTTTCCCTTTTCTCCACACTTTAGCAGTCCTCTTCCCGCACAAAGATGGTTCTATGTATTCGAACATAACAGGTGTGAAGATTGTCCAAATCTAGCAATCCTACCACTATCCGAAAGGGCGCATGTTTTAATAATTGGTACCTTTCATATCCATCCTTGGTGTGTTTAGGGAAATATGGGAGAAAGAGGACGAATTTTTCTAAGACTGCTTGCTGTTTTTTGTGAATTTTTGCATTCGTCCTCACATTACCATTCCTCATCCCGCGCAAATACCGCTCCAAAGAACGTCTACAGATTGTCTAAATCTGGCAATCCAAGTACCGTGTAAAAGAGCACGTTTCATGTCCATGTTAGGAAAATGTTGGCGAAAAAGGCAAACCTTGTCCTACTTCTTGTAACTTTTGTTCAATTCTCTTCTCTAGTACTGCCTGACAGAGAATAAGTTCCACTCTCTGTTGAAGAAATTTTCATTATCCTGCTGTTCTAGATAGGGAAATATTAGCAAAGGTAGGCAAGAGTTTTTGTCCCACTACTTTTTACTTTACCATTCGTGTTTCCGTGCATAAATGGCTCCATATGTTTCAGTATAAGGTTTGAAAATTGTCCAAATACAGCGTTCTTGACAGCTACTGAAAGGGCACTTGTTCTCCATTCGTTGACGTATTTAAAGTTTCAGGAAAATGAAATGAAGTTAGGAAAAAGTTTGCATTCCACTGCTTTTTTTTTGGTCACCTCTTTTGGTTCAATTTGTTCCATTGTGCTATCATTTAGGACTTTAATTTTAGGTCATTTAATTATTTAGGTATTTATTCATTTTGATGCTCTACCCTTAAATTCTCAACTTCGTACATATTCCACTCATCTTATTTGCTGCATTGAAATCCTTCTCAATTGCACATATTTAAAGCTCCTAACATCTAACTATTTCAAGATATGAAATCGTAAGTAGTCCATGTTTCAAATCTTGCAGTTATTTCTGAATTTGGTGATTTAGGTATTTCGATATTTTGTCATTTTGCTATATGACCCTTTAAATCTGAAATTTGTTCACCTATCTCATTTGCTGTACACCCATGTTTATTCCAGTCTGAATTCCAACATAACTAAAGGTGCATGGATCAAACTTTTTGAAGAAATCAATTCCTCAATAGTCCAAGACTCAAGTTTAGATAGAGATAGTTTGAAATTTGGCTGTTTAGTTACACTGGTATTGAGTATTTTCTTAGCCCTTCTTTTAACTTTGGAAATTCGTACATATTTTAACCTACCGCATTAGCTGCATTCCGATGTATTCCCGTCTGAATATTTATAAGTAAAGCTCCAAAAACCTAACCTTTCCAGGAATCACAGCCTGAATAGTCCAAGACTCAAATAGTGCAGGTATTTACACATTTAGCTATTTATTTAGACAGATACTGAGTCTTTTGTTTCCTCTGCCTTAACTTTAGAAATTCGTATATATTTAAGCCTGTTTCATCCCTTTCTCTCCGATGTTTTTCCGTCTGAATTCCAACATAACTAAAGCTCCAAGAATCTAAATTTTCGGAGAAATCCATTCCTCAATATTCCAAGACTCAAACTGTGCAGATATTTAGAAATCTGGCTATTAAGTTAGACTTTAATTGAGTCGCCTTATCCTTAACTTTTAAAATTTGTACATATTTGACCCTACCGCATTTTCTTTATTCTAATGTTTTCCCGTCTGAATTGCAACATATAACTTCAGCTCAAAAACTCTAAATAATTCAAGAAATCAATTCCTGAATAGTCCAAGACTGAAATCGTGCAGGTATTTAGAAATTTAGCTATTTACTGTAGAGTCTTTTAGAAGCCCTACCACTTACTTTGGGAATTTGCACATATTATTTTGACCCTACCACATTCGGTGCATAACGAGGATTTCCCCAATGAATTCCAACATAACCAAAGCTCCAAAATTCTAAATTTTTCAGGACAGAAATTTCGCAAATGTCCAAGACTAAAATCGTGCAGGTTTTAGAAATTTGGCGATTTAGTTATTGAGTCTTTTTGAAGTCCTACACTTCGCTTTAAAAAGAAAATCGTACATATTTCATATGTACGATTTCGATGTTTTTCCTAAGAATTCCAACATAACTGCAACTCCCAAAATATCTAAATATCTCAAACTTAAATCGTACAAGTATTTTGAAATATGGTGATTTAGTTAGACAGATATGGAGTCTTTTTATAGTCCTACCCTTAACTTAAACATTATGGGGTCCGAAATTTATAAGGATGGGAATGAAGATACCTGCAAGACTCCATAGATTACCATCAATATGGGGACAAAAGTCAGCATGAGAATGTATATACATACATCTCTCATAGATCATCGTCAATATTTGGACTCCATAGATTACCGTTATTTTATGATCTGAAGTGTGTTAGCGTAGGAATGTATATACTTACATCACTGACTAGATTACTATCAATATGGAGACAACAGTGTATGCGCATGTATAAGAATGAGAATGAAGATACCTGAATTACTCATAGATTGCTGTCAATATGGGGACAACAGAGTATCATTATGAGAATGTAGATACATCACTCCATAGATTACCGTCAACATGGATACAACAGCGTATCAGCGTTGAGAATGTATACACGTTCATCACTCCATAGATCACTTTCAATATGGGACACCAGTGTATCAGTAGGATGAGAATGAAGATACATTAGTCTGGATTACCCTCAATATGGGGACTAGACAGATTACCCTCTTTATGGGGTCCCAAATTTATGAGAATGAACATACGTGCATCACTCCATAGACTACCGTCAATATGGGGACAACAGAGTACCAGCATGAGAATGTAGATACATACAGAACTCCATAGATCACCGTCAATATACAGACTCCATAGATTGCCGTCATTATGGTGTTCAGTCATGTATGACAGGAGGGATACCCACCAAGGTATCGTTAGAAAGAATACTGCTTCTACTTTTCGGAGATCCTTATACATTATAATCATATCTCATGGCATGGGCATATTAACCCCTTTCCTCAGGTTAGGTTTTTTCTGGCACACCGTGTAGATACATATATTACTTCATACATTACCGTCATTATGGGGACAGCTGAGTATCAGCATGAGATAGTTGATACAAACATCACTCCATATATTACCGTCAATATGGAGACTCCACAGATTACCGTCATTATAGGGACTCCAGTGTATAAGCAAGGGAATATATATACATAAATTGCAGGAAGGATTACTGTCATTATTGTGTCCCAAATTTATAAGGATGAGAAGGACGATAAGTGAATCACTCTATAGATTACCATTATCAGGGGTTCCCAAATTTATTAGTATTTTCATGAAAATACCCGCATCATCGATAGATAACCATTATTATATGGACTCCAGTTTATAAGCGAGGAAGTATAGATACATACATTACTCCGAAAATTAACGTCATATGGGTCCCAAATTTATCAGGATGTTCATAAAGATACCTGCATCACTACATAGAATACCGTCATTATGGGGTCCCAAATTTTTAAAGATGAGAATGAAGATAAGTGCATCACTCCATAGTTTACTGTCAACATGGTGACTCCATAGATTACTGTCATTATAGGGACTCCAGTTCATAACCAAGGGAATATAAATATATCTATACATGGCTCCATATATTACCGTCATTATGTGGTCCGAAATTTATAAGGATGAGAATGAAGATACTTGCATCACTCAATAGATTACCGTCAGTTTTGGGCCAAAAGTGTATCAGCCTGACAATGTACATACAAACATCTTTCCATAGGTCATCGTCAATATTTGGACTCCATAGATTACCGTTATTTTATGATCTGAAGTGTATTAACGTAGGAATGTATATACGTACATCACTGACTAGATTACTATCAATATGGAGACAACAGTGTATGCGCATGTATAAGAATGAGAATGAAGATACCTGCAAGCACTCCTTAGATTACTGTCATCATGGGGTCCGAAATTTATAAGGATGAGAATAAAGATACCTGCAGGACTCCATAGATTACCACCAATATGGGGACTCCATAGATTACCCTCACTACAGGGAATCCAGTGTGTTAGAATGTTATTGTAAATAAATGCATCACTCCGTAGATTACTGTCATTACAGGGACTCCTGTTCATTTGCAAGGGAATATAGATACCCTGTACAAGGGTTGTTCCATACATTAACCTTATATTTTTGCGTAATTCTGACTTTGCGGTATACCGGGTCCTGTACTCGCACAGACATTGCTTGATAATCGAGCATAAAATGTCTTAAAATTATCCAAACTGGCAATCTTTGTGTCACCTCAAAGGGCACATCTTCCTCTATAGATTCATATAAGTTTTATATCTATATTTGCAGTAGTTAGGGATATATCCGCAAAAGGAAGTGCAAGTTCTTTCTGACTGCTTTATATTTTTGCAAAATTCTGACTTTGCACTGCGCCGGGTGCTGTTCTCTCCCAGAGAATGCTTCATATTTCCCAGCATTAAATGTCTTAAAATTACCTACATCTTGCAATCTTGGTGTCATCTGAAAGGCCACATGTACCTCTATCTATTCATATAAGTTCCATATCCATATTTGCAGTAGTTGGGGAAATCTCTGCCAAAGGAAATGCAAGTTCTTGCCCAACTGCCTGATATTTTTGCGGAATTCTGGCTTCGTCTGCGCTATAACAGTCCTTATCCCACGCAAAGAATGCTTCATATATTCGAGCATAAAAGGTCTAAAAATTTATCTAAATTTTCCAATCTTGCTGTCATCTAAAAGGCCACATGCTCCCCTATCTATTCATATGAGTTTCATATCCATATTTGCAGTAGTTAGGGAAATATCTGCCAAAGGAAATGCAAAATCTTGTCCCATTGCCTGATATTTTTGCGGAATTCTGGCTTCGTCTGCGCCATACCGGTCTTTATCCCGCGCAGGGAATGCTTCCTATAATCGAGCATAAAAGGTCTGCAAATTATCTAAATCTGGCTATCTTGGTTTCATCTGAAAGGCTACATGTTTCCTTATCCATTCATATAAGTTTCATATCCGTATTTGCAGTGGTTTAGGGAAATAGCTGCCAAAGGAAGTGCAAGTTCAACTGCCTCCTTTTTTGTGCGGAATTCTGGCTTCGTGTGCGCTATACCGGTCGTTTTCCCGCACATGGAATGCTTCATATATTCGAGCATAAAAAGTCTGCAAATTATCTAAATCTGGCGATCGTGGTGTCCTCTGAAAGGCTACATGTTCCTTTATCCATTCATATAAGTTTCATATCCATATTTGGAGTAGTTAGGGAAATATCTGCCAAAGGAAATGCAAGTTCGAGCCTGAGTGTTTGATACTTTTACGAAATTCTGGCTTCGTCTGCGCTATACTGGTCCTTATTCTGCGCAGAGAATGCTTCATGTAATCGAGCATAAAAGGTCTGCGAATTATCTAAATCTGGCAATCGTGGTGTCATCTGAAAGGCTACCTGTTCCTCTATCCATTCATATGAGTTTCATATCCATATTTGGAGTAGTTAGGGAAATAGCTGCCAAAGGAAGTGCGACTTGTTTTCCAACTGCCTCCTTTTTTGCAAAAATTCTGGCTTCGTTAGCGCTATACTGGTCCTTATCCCACGCAGAGAATGTTTCATGTAATCGAGCATAAAAGGTTTAAAATTTATCTAAATCTTCCAATCTTGCTTTCATCTGGAAGCCCACATGTTCCCCTATTTGTTCGTATAAGTTACATATCCATATTTGGAGTAATTAGGGAAATAGCTGCCAAAGGAAGTGGCAGTTCCTGTCTGACTGTTAGATATTTTTTGCGGAATTTTTCGCTTCGTCTGCGCTATACTGGTCCTTGTCCTGCACAGAGAATGCTTCCTGAAATGGAGCATAAAAGGTCTGAGAATTATCTAAATCTTCCAATCTTGCTGTCATCTGGAAGCCCACATGTTTCCCTATTTGTTCGTATAAGTTACATATCCATATTTGCAGTAATTAGGGAAATAGCTGCCAAAGGAAGTGGCAGTTCTTGTATAACTGTTTGATATTTTTTGCGGAATTCTGGCTTCGTCTGCGCTATACTTGTGTTTATCCCGCGCAGAGAATGCTTCCTGAAATGGAGCATAAAAGGTCTGAGAATTATTTAAATCTTGCAATCTTGGTGTAATCTGAAAGGCCACATGTTCCTCTATCCATTCATATAAGTTTCATATCCATATTTTGAGTAGTTAGGGAAAGAGCTGCTAAAGGAAGTGCGATTTCTTTTCAAACAGCCTCCTTTTTTGCAGAATTCTTGCTTCGTCTGCGCTATACTGGTCCTTATCCCACACAGAGAATGCTTCATGTAATCGAGCATAAAAGGTCTAATATTTATCTAAATCTTCCAATCTTGCTGTCATCTGAAAGCCCACATGTTCCCCTGTCTGTTCGTATAAGTTACATATCCATATTTGCAGTAGTTAGGAAATATCTGCCAAAGGAAAAGCAAGTTTGTGTCGAACTGCCTGATATTTTACATGATATAATTCTACGAATTATCTAAATCTTCCAATCTTGCTGTCATCTGGAAGCCCACATGTTTCTCTATTTGTTCGTATAAGTTACATATCCATATTTGGAGTAATTAGGGAAATAGCTGCCAAAGGAAGTGGCAGTTCCTGTCTGACTGTTAGATATTTTTTGCGGAATTCTGGCTTCGTCTGCGCTATACTGGTCCTTGTCCCGCACAGAGAATGCTTCCTGAAATGGAGCATAAAAGGTCTGAGAATTATCTAAATCTTCCAATCTTGCTGTCATCTGGAAGCCCACATGTTTCCCTATTTGTTCGTATAAGTTTCATATCCATATTTTGAGTAGTTAGGGAAAGAGCTGCTAAAGGAAGTGCGAGTTCTTTTCAAACAGCCTCCTTTTTTGCGGAATTCTTGCTTCGTCTGCGCTATACTGGTCCTTATCCCACACAGAGAATGCTTCATGTAATCGAGCATAAAAGGTCTAATATTTATCTAAATCTTCCAATCTTGCTGTCATCTGAAAGCCCACATGTTCCCCTGTCTGTTCGTATAAGTTACATATCCATATTTGCAGTAGTTAGGAAATATCTGCCAAAGGAAAAGCAAGTTTGTGTCGAACTGCCTGATATTTTTGAGGAATTCTAGCTTCGTCTGCGCTATACTGGTCCTTATCCCGCGCAGAGAATGCTTCAAATAATTGACCATAAAAGGTCTGATAATTATCTATATCTTGCAATCTTGGTGTCATCTGAAAGGCCACATGTTCTTCTATCCATTCATATAAGTTACATATCCAAATTTGCAGTAGTTAGGGAAATATCTGCCAAAGGAAATGCGAGTTCTTTTCCAACTGCCTCCTTTTTTTGCGGAATTTTGGTTTCGTCTGCGCTATACCGGTCCTGATCCCGCACATAGAAGGCTTCATATATTCGAGCATAAAAGGTCTAAGAATTATCTAAATTTTGCAATCTTGCTGTCATCTAAAAGGCCACATGTTCCCCTATCTGTTTGTATCAGTTACTTATCCATATTTGCAGTAGTTATTGAAATATCTGCCAAAGGAAGTGGCAGTTCTTGTCGGACTGTTTGATTTTTTTGCGGAATTCTGGCTTCGTCTGCGCTATATTGGTCCTTATCCCGCGCAGAGAAGGCTTCATATATTCGAGCATAAAAGGTCTAAGAATTATCTAAATTTTGCAATCTTGCTGTCATCTGGAAGCCCACATGTTCCCCTATTTGTTCGTATAAGTTACATATCCATATTTGCAGTAATTAGGGAAATATCTGCCAAATGAAGTTGCAGTTCTTGTCTGACTGTTTGATATTTTTTGCGGAATTCCGGCCTCTTCTGCGCTATACTGGTCCTTATCCCGCGCAGAGAATGCTTCCTGAAATCGAGCATAAAAGGTCTGAGAATTATCTAAATCTTCCAATCTTGCTGTCATCTGGAAGCCCACATGTTCCCCTATTTGTTCGTATAAGTTACATATCCATATTTGCAGTAATTAGGGAAATATCTGCCAAAGGAAGTGGCAGTTCTTGTCGGACTGTTTGATATTTTTTGCGGAATTCTGGCTTCGTCTGCGCTATACTGGTCTTTATCCCGCACATAGAAGGCTTCATATATTCAAGCATAAAAGGTCTAAAATTATCTAACTTTTTCAATCTTGCTGTCATCTGTAAGCCCACATGTTCCCCTATTTGTTCGTTTAAGTTACATATCCATATTTGCAGCAATTAGGGAAATATCTGCCAAAGGAAGTGGCAGTTCTTGTCTGACTGTTTGATATTTTTTGCGGAATTCTGGCTTCGTCTGCTCTATACCAGTCGTTATCCCGCGCAGAGAATGCTTCCTGAAATCGAGCATAAAAGGTCTGAGAATTATCTAATTCTTCCAATCTTGCTGTCATCTGAAAGGCCACATGTTCCCCTATCTGTTTGTATCAGTTACTTATCCATATTTGCAGTAGTTAGGGAAATATCTGCCAAAGGAAGTGTCAGTTCTTGTCGGACTGTTTGATATTTTTTGCGGAATTCTGGCTTCGTCTGCGCTATACTGGTCCTTATCCCGCACATAGAAGGCTTCATATATTCAAGCATAAAAGGTCTAAAATTATCTAACTTTTTCAATCTTGCTGTCATCTGTAAGCCCACATGTTCCCCTATTTGTTCGTTTAAGTTACATATCCATATTTGCAGCAATTAGGGAAATATCTGCCAAAGGAAGTGGCAGTTCTTGTCTGACTGTTTGATATTTTTTGCGGAATTCTGGCTTCGTCTGCACTATACCAGTCCTTATCCCACGCAGAGAATGCTTCCTGAAATCGAGCATAAAAGGTCTGAGAATTATCTAAATCTTCCAATCTTGCTGTCATCTGAAAGGCCACATGTTCCCCTATCTGTTTGTATCAGTTACTTATCCATATTTGCAGTAGTTAGGGAAATATCTGCCAAAGGAAGTGTCAGTTCTTGTCGGACTGTTTGATATTTTTGCGGAATTCTGGCTTCGTCTGCGCTATACTGGTCCTTATCCCGCGCATAGAATGCTTCATATATTCGAGCATAAATGGTGTGAGAATTATCTAAATCTTGCAATGTTGGTGTAATCGAAAAGGCCACATGTTCCTCTATCCATTCATATAACTTTTATATCCATATTTCGAGTAGATAGGGAAATAGCTGCCAAAGGAAGTGCGACTTGTTTTCCAACTGCCTCCTTTTTTGCGGAATTCTGGCTTCGTCTGCGCTATAGTGGTCCTTATCCCACGCAGAGAATGCTTCATGTAATCGAGCATAGAAGGTCCAACATTTATCTAAATCTTCAAATCTTGCTGTCATCTGAAAGACCGCATGTTTCCCTGTCTGTTCGTATAAGTTACATATCCATGTCTGCAGTAGTTAGGGAAATATGTGCCAAAGGATGTGCCAGTTTGTGTCGAACTGCCTGATATTTTTGCGGAATTTTGGTTTCGTCTGCGCTATACCGGTCCTTATCCCGTGCATAGAATGCTTCATATATTCGAGCACAAAAGGTCTGAGAAAAATCTAAATTTTCCAATCGTACTGTCATCTGAAAGGCCACATGTTCCCCTATCTATTTGTATAAGTTTCATATCTATATTTCGAGTAGACAGGGAAATAGCTGCCAAAGAAAGTGCAAGTTCTTTTCCAACTGCCTCTTTTTTGCGGAATTCTGGTTTCGTCTGCGCTATACAAGTCTTTATCCCGTGCAGAGAATTCTCCATATATTCGATCATAAAAAGTCTAAGAATTATCTAAATTTTCCAATCGTGCTGTCATCTGAAAGGCCACATGTTCCCCTATCAATTCATATAGGTTTCATATCCATATTTGCAGTAGTTAGGGAAATATCTGCCAAAGGAAGTGCGAGTTTTTTTCCAACAGCCTCCTTTTTTTTGCGGAATTCTGGCTTCGTCTGCGCAATACGTATCCTTATCCCACGCAGAGAATGCTTCATGTAATTGAGTATAAAAGGTCTGAGAATTATCCAAATCTTGCAATCTTGGTGTCCTCTGAACGGCCACATGTTCCTCTATCTATTCATATAAGTCTCCTATCCATATTTGCAGTAGTTAGGGAAATATCCGCCAAGGGAAGTGCAAGTTCTTGTCTGACTGCTTGATATGTTTGAGTAATTCTGACTTTGTGCTATACCAGGTCCTGTACTCCACAGTAAATGCTTTATGTATTCGAGCATACAATGTCTACGAATTATCCAAACATTGCAACCTTGGTGTCATTGGAAAGGCCACATGTGCCTCTATCCATTCATATAAGTTTCCATTTCCATATTTGCAGTAGTTAGGGAAATAGCTACCAAAGGAAGTGCAAGTTCTTTTCCAACTGCTTCCCATTTTGGGGGAATTCTGGTTTCATCTGCGCTATACCAGTTCTTATCCCACGAGAATGCTTCATATATTCGAGCATAAAGGGTCTGAGAATTATCTAAATCTGGCAATCTTGGTGTCATCTGAAAGGCCACATGTTACCCTATCTATTTGTATAAGTTTAATATCCATATTTGCTGTAGTTAGGAAAATATCCGCCAAGGGAATGCAAGTTCTTGTCTGACTGTCTAATACTTTTGCGGAATTCTGGCTTCGTCTGCGCTATACTGGTCCTTATCCCACGCAAGGAATGCTTAATATAATCGAGCATAAAAGGTCTGAGAATTATCTAAATCAGGCAATCTTGATGTCATCTGAAAGGCCAAATGTTCCACTATCCATTCATATAAGTTTGAATTCCATATTTGCAGTAGTTAGGGAAATATAAGGAAAAGGAAGTGCAAGTTCCTGTTAAACTGCCTCTTATTTTTGCAGAATTCTGGCTTCGTCGAAAACCCTTCCCTTTCAAGCCACACACAAAGTTTCAACCGCATCGGACACGTACTTTTCGAGGTATAGTGGTTTGAAGAGTTTCCCTTTCATGTCACGTGACTTGTCTCCTGGTGACAACATCATCACATGAGGTCAATATTCCTCTGACGCACACCCTTCTAAAGATATCTGCAAGATTTGAATCTGATTAGTCTGGTACATCAGGAGATATAGGGCCTTCAAGAGTTCAGTTTAATGTCACGTGACTTGTCTACTCATGACGTCATCATCACGTAAGGTCAATTTTCCTCTTAAGCACTCTCTATTCAAGGTATCTGCAAAATTTGAACCCAATCGGACATGTACTTTAGAAGATATAGGGGCCTTAAAGAGTGTATTCTCCACTGACATTGGTCTGCGAAATCCGTGTTATTTGCATAATCATAAATATGCATTGCACACTAAAAAACAAAAATCTTTGATAATATCTAACATAAGAGTAATCCATTGCACATTTCACATTTTCTGTGTACAAAATATAAGAACAAAGATTGCAGGACCACTAGAGATGACATCTGTTGCCCTATCCTGAACATTTTGGCGCAAAAATGAATTTCACTTTTGATAACTGTGACTAGAAGTTGAACTGTATGATATACACTTTAAATCTACTCTTCCGTTCTTTGGCAACTGTCGCCACGCTGAATCTGCAAGTTAAGGGTCTGATGTTGTCGTTGACTTCATCACCCGTCCTGTTTGGGGTTCAGGACTTAATACGTCCCCACGCAGATCATCGGGTGTCACGCGCCTTTTTAATCAACGCAATAGTAGAATCCAGGCAGAATTAACAACAGCTAACGAGTTGATAACGGCGATAATGTCCGTTCCAAAAAAAAGCAATTATTTATGACGTTATCACTAAATGAGCTCAATACTTGCTCAAAGCACTTCCTCTCCAAGATATAACCAAGGTTTCAACCCAGCATTAACACCGACAGACGCCTTATGTTGAAAAAAACTTACAGCTTTTACCACTTTCAAACAATAAGCCTACTTCCGGTTTAAACCGGAAGGAATGGTTATATCATTTGACCTACACGAGACGAAATCAAGACCACATTTTATCCTGGCACTTGCTGCAAACAGAATGTTGCGGGAGGCCACGGTTGATTTTATATGGGTTTTTATACATTTAAAGGAATATTTAAGTATTCACAATTTAATAACAAATCACGTAATGACGTCATCATGATATAAATATTTTAGAATTATCTTCGATGTATAGTTAGTGCTTGCTGTAAGTTTGACGGATATCAATGATTACTGAGGTACGAAATTAGTGACTCGAATACGTGTACTAAGTCAATGGGCTGAAATAATTCTTTAAAAATTAATAATAAATCACATGGTGACGTCATCACGACGTCATAGATGTCGACGTATTTTTGCATCAAGGTCTTTCTTGGCTGTAACTTTGAAGTTGATCAAAGCTCTCAAACTAACCCAAATGCTTGCTTGAAAACGTGTACAAAGTCAATGGGCTAAAATAAATATTGAAAAATCACGAATAAATGACATGATAACGTCATCATGACGTCCTTTACTTACAATAATTTTTGTATCACGGTCTTTGTTGGCTGTCACTTTGATAACCATCAAACATCGTAAAGGTTTTAAAATGGTGCCTTGAAAATGTGTACAAAGTCTAGTACAAAAACTCATTTGCGGAAACACTGCTCCTTTAAGTTCATGTCACGTGATTTGCACTTCTGAACACTTCTAATTAAATATTACTTCATATTCGGACTCTTAGGCATTTTTCAAGTCAAATAACAGAGCGTAAGGTACCCGATTTCTCCTTTGTTCTTATAGTAATCTTGCGCCGAAGTTAAAGACTAATTGTTCACTTGCGTTAAGTAGAAAAACGTGTACAAAACCTAGGGGGAAAATTTAATGTTCAAGAATATAAAAAAAAGTGATGAAGTCATCATGACGTCATCCCTTTGCAATAAATCTTGCATCTGGGTCTTCGTTGGCTATCACTTTGGAACGATCAAACATTGCAAAGCTACCAAATTGTGGCTCGAAAACGTGTACAAAGTCAATGGCCTAGAAACACGTGTGCAGGAAAACTGCTCCTTTAATTTCATGTCACGTGATTTTTGTCTAAACTGAAAAAACTTATAAAATATTATTTAATATTTGCACACTTGAGTATATTTGCGATCGAACGGAAGAGAAAATTTAGTCTGATTTCTTTTTCGTTCTGGTAGTAATTCTCGGTCAAAGTTGAGGACTGCTCACGCATTATGCTGGACAATGTGTGTACAAACCCTATGTTGTGCAACAACGCCATTCATGGTTAAATATAGGATAGTTTGATGAAAATTGAAAACCCAAGCTGGTGTAACCCTAATTTTGCAATAGCGCCCTCATAGCCTGATATAGGACATTCCGAAAACTGTGTGCAATCTGTGTACAAAGTCTATGGGAAAAATTAATTATTAGAAAAATCAATAATAAATAAACCACTCAACTTATCACTGTGAATTTCTTCTAGGACCGTCCTTGGATAATGGTTCAAAGGTCTGCCAAGTTTAAAGTCGATCTGATTTAGTAAACTGCCAAAGTCGACTGGTGAAAGGTTCGGCAACTTGCTAAAAAGAAAAAAATAATCAGAAAAACAATATTTGTTTCGGCAAAGTTGCCGAAGCAGCTAAAACAAAATAATCAGAAAAACAATACCTGTTTCTGCAAAGTTGCTGAAACAGCTAAAAAATCATCAGAAAACCAGGAGCTGTTCCGGCTGTTGCCGAAACAGCTAAAGAAAAACCCAAAAAACAGAACAAAAAGAATGCCTTTTTCGCAACTTGCCAAAAAGCCAAAAAGAAAATGAAAAAAAATAATCAGAAAAGATAGAGCCGTTCAGGCTGTTGCCAAAACAGCTAAAAAAATCAGAAAAGCAATACCTGTTTTCTGAGATTTATCTAAATCTTGCAATTGTGGTGTCATCTAAAAGGTCATATGTTCTTCTATCCAATCATATAAAGTTCATATCCATATTTGGAGTAGTTAGGGAAATATCTGCCAAAGAAAGTGCAAGTTCTTGTCTGACTGTTCGATATTTTTGCGGAATTCTGACTTTGCGCTATACCGGGTCCTGTACTCGCACAGTGCATGCTTCATATAATCGAGCATAAAAGGTCTGAGAATTATGTAAATCTGGCAATCTTGGTGTCATCTAAAAGGCCAGATGTTCCTCTATCCATTCATATAAATTTCATATCCATATTTGCAGTAGTTAGGGAAATAGTTGTCCAAGGAACTGCGAGTTCTTCTCTAAAATGCCTCTATTTTCGGAATTCTGGCTTCGTCTGCGCTATACCGGTCCTTATCCTGCGCAGAGAATGCTTCATATTTTCGATCATAAAAGGTTTAAGAATTCTCTAAATCTTGCATTTTGCTGTCAACTGAAAGACCACATGTTCCTCTATATATTCATATAAGTTTGATTTCAATATTTGCAGTAGCGACGGAAATATCTGCAAAAGGAAGTGCCAGTTCTTGTATGGATGCTAGATATTTTTGAATAATTCTGACTTTGCACCATACCCTGTCCTGTACTCGCACAGTGCATGCTTTATGTGTTCGAGCATGAAAGGTATAATAATAATCTAAATCTTTCAATCTTTCTGTCATCTGAAAGGCCACGTGTTCCTCTATCCATTCATATAAATTTCATATCCATATTTGCAGTAGTTAGGGAAATAGCTGCCAAAGGAAGAGCGAGTTCCTCTCCAACTGCCTCCTTTTTTTAGCGGAATTCTGGCTTCGTCTGCGCTATACCGGTCCTTATCCCGCGCAGAGAATGCTTCATATATTCGAGCATAAAAGGTCTAAGAATTATCTAAATCTTGCAGTCTTGGTGTCATCTGAAAGGCCATTTGCTCCTCTATCCATTCATATAAGTTTCATATCCATATTTGAAGTAGTTAGGGAAATATCTGCCAAAGAAAGTGCGAGTTCTTGTCTGCTGTTTGATATTTTTGCGGAATTCTGGCTTCGTCTGCGCTATACTGGTCCTCATCCCACGCAGAGAATGCTTCATATAATAGAGCATAAAGGCCTGAGAATTATCTAAATCTGGCAATCTTGGTGTCATCTGAAAGGCCACATGTTCCCCTTTTTATTTGTAGAAGTTTCATATCCATATTTGTAGTAGTTAGGGAAATATCTGCCAAAGGAAGTGCAAGTTCTTGTCTGACTGTTTGATATTTTTGCGGAATTCTGGCTTCGTCTGCGCTATACCGGTCCTTATCCCGCGCAGAGAATGCTTCATATAATCGAGCATAAAAGGTCTAAGAATTATCTAAATCCTCCAATCTTGCTGTCATCTGAAAGGCCACATGTTCCCCTATCTATTTGTATAAGTTTCATATCCATATTTGCAGTAGTTAGGGAAATATCTGCCAAAGGAAGTGCAAGTTCTTGCCTGACTGTTTGATATTTTTGCGGAATCCTCGCTTCGTCTGCGCTATACTGGTCCTTATCCTGCGCAGAGAATGCTTCATATAATAGAGCATAAAAGGCCTGAGAATTATCTAAATCTGGCAATCTTGGTGTCATCTGAAAGGTCCCTTTTTTTCCTGTCCATTCATATAAGTTTCATATCCATATTTGAAGTAGTTAGGGAAATATCTGCCAAAGAAAGTGCGAGTTCTTTTCCAACTGCCTCCTTTTTTTGCGGAATTCTGGCTTCGTCTGCGCTATACTGGTCCTCATCCTGCGCAGAGAATGCTTCATATAATCGAGCATAAAAGGTCTAAGAATTATCTAAATTCTCCAATCTTGCTGTCATCTGAAAGGTCATAGTCCTCTATCCATTCATTTACAGTTCATACCCAAATTTGCAGTAGTTAGGGAAATAGCTGCCAAAGAAAGTGCAAGTTCTTGTCTGACTGTTTGATATTTTTGCGGAATTCTGGCTTCGTCTGCGCTATACTGGTCCTCATCCCACGCAGAGAATGCTTCATATAATCGAGCATAAAAGGTCTAAGAATTATCTAAATCTGGCAATCTTGGTGTCATCTGAAAGGCCACATGTTTCCCTGTCCATTCATATAAGTTTCATATCCATATTTGCAGTAGTTAGGGAAATAGCTGCCAAAGGAGGTGCGAGTTCTTTTCCAACTGAACTCTTTTGTTTTGCGGAAGTCCGGCTTCGTCTGCGCTATACTAGTCCTGATCCGGCGCAGAGAATGCTTCATATATTCGAGCATAAAAGGTCTAAGAATTATCTAAATCCTCCAATCTTGCTGTCATCTGAAAGGCCACATGTTCCCCTATCTATTTGTAAAAGTTTTATTTCCATATTTGCAGTAGTTAGGGAAATATCTGCCAAGGGCAGTGCCTGTTCTTTTCCAACTGCCTCCTTTTTTTTGCAGAATTCTGGCTACGTCTGCGCTATACCGGTCCTTATCACGCGCAGAGAATGTTTCAAATATTCGAGCATAAAAGGTCTAAGAATTATCTAGATCCTCCAATCGTGCTGTCATCTGAAAAGTCATATTCCTCTATCCATTCATATAAAGTTCATACCCAAATTTGCAGTAGTTAGGGAAATATCTGCCAAAGCAAGTGCAAGTTCCTGTCTGACTGTTTGATATTTTTGCGGAATTCTGGCTTCGTCTGCACTATACTTGTCCTCATCCCGCGCAGGGAATGCTTCATATATTCGAGCATAAAAGGTCTAGGAATTATCTAAATCTGGCAATCTTGGTGTCATCTGAAAGGCCACATGTTTCCCTGTCCATTCATATAAGTTTCATACCAATATTTGCAGTAGTTAAGGCAATATCTGCCAAAGGAAGTACAAGTTCTTGTCTGACTGTGTGATATTTTTGCGGAATTCTGGCTTCGTCTGCGCTATACTGGTCCTTATAATGCGCAGAGAATGCTTCATATAATCGAGCATAAAAGGTCAAAGAATTATCTAAATCTGGCAATCTTGGTGTCATCTGAAAGGCCACATGTTCCTCTATCCATTCATATAAATTTCATATCCATATTTGCAGCAGTTAGGGAAATATCTGCCAAAGGAATTACAAGTTCTTGTCTGACTGTTTGATATTTTTGGGGAATTCTGGCTTCGTCTACAATATACCGGTCCTCATCCTGCGCAGTGAATGCTTCATGTAATCGAGCATAAAAGGTCTAAGAATTATCTAAATCTGGCAATCGTGGTGTCATCTGAAAGGCCACGTTTCCCTGTCCATTCATATGAGTTTCATATCCATATTTGGAGTAGTTATGGAAATAGCTGTCAATGGAGGTGCGAGTTCTTTACCAACTGAACTCTTTTTTTTGCGGAATTCCGGCTTCTTCTGCGATATACTGGTCCTGATCCGGCGCAGAGAATGCTTCATATACTCGAGCATAAAAGGTCTAAGAATTATCTAAATCCTCCAACCTTGCTGTCATCTGAAAGGCCACATGTATAAGTTTCATATCCATATTTGCAGTAGTTAGGGAAATATCTGCCAAAGAAAGTGCGAGTTCTTTTCCAACTGCCTGTTTTGTTTGCGGAATTCTGGCTTCTTCTGCGCCCTACCGGTCCTCATCCCGCGCAGAGATTTCTTCATATATTCGAGCATAAAAGGTCTAAGAATTATCTAAATCCTCCAACCTTGCTGTCATCTGAAAGGTCATATGTCTCTCTATCCATTCATATAAAGTTCATATCCATATTTGCAGTAGTTAGGGAAATAGCTGCCAGAGAAAGTGCAAGTTCTTGTCAGACTGTTTAATATTTTTGCAGAATTCCGGCTTTGTCTGCACTATACTGGTCCTCATCCCACGCAGAGAATGCTTCATATAATCGAGCATAAAAGGTCTGAGAATTATCTAAATCTGGCAATCGTGCTGTCATCTGAAAGGCCACATGTTTCCCTCTCCATTCATATAAGTTTCATACCAATATTTGCAGTAGTTAGGGCAATATCTGCCAAAGAAAGTACAAGTTCTTGTCTGACTTTGTGATATTTTTGCGGAATTCTGGCTTCGTCTGCGCTATACTGGTCCTCATTATGCGCAGAGAATGCTTCATATAATCGAGCATAAAAGGTCTGAGAATTATCTAAATCTGGCAATCGTGCTGTCATCTGAAAGGCCACATGTTCTCCTTTCTATATACATATAATTTTCATACCAATATTTGCAGTAGTTAGGGAAATATCTGCCAAAAAAAGTACAAGTTCTTGTCTGACTTTGTGATATTTTTGCGGAATTCTGGCTTCGTCTGCGCTATACTGGTCCTCATTATGCACAGAGAATGCTTCCTATAATCGAGCATAAAAGGTCTGAGAATTATCTAAATCTGGCAATCTTGGTGTCATCTGAAAGGCCACATCTTCCCCTTTCTATTTGTATAAGTTTCATATCCATATTTGTAGTAGTTAGGGAAATATCTGCCAAAAAAAGTGCAAGTTCTTGTCTGACTGTTTAATATTTTTGCGGAATTCCGGCTTCGTCTGCGCTATACTGGTCCTTATCCTGAGCAGAGAATGCGTCATGTAATCGAGCAGAAAAGGTCTGAAAATTATCTAAATCTGGCAATCTTGGTGTCATCTGAAAGGTCACCTTTTCCCCTGTCCATTCATATACGTTCCATATTCATATTTGCAATACTTAGGGAAATAGCTGCCAAGGGAAGTGGGAGTTCTCTTCCAACTGCCTCCTTTTTTTGCGGAATTCTGGCTTCGTCTACGTTATACCGGTTCTTATCCTGCGCAGAGAATGCTTCATATATTCAAGCATAAAAGGTCTGAGAATTATTTAAATCCTCCAATCTTGCTGTCATCTGATAGGTCATATGTTTCTCTATCCATTCATATAAAGTTCATATCCATATTTGCAGTAGTTAGGGAAATATCTGCCAAAGAAAGTGCAAGTTCTTGTCTGCTGTTTGATATTTTTGCGGAATTCTGGCTTCGTCTGCGCTATACTGGTCCTCATCCTACGCAGAGAATGCTTCATATATTCGACCATAAAAGGTCTAAGAATTATCTAAATCTTCCAATCTTGCTGTCATCTGAAGGGCCATATGTTCCTCTATTCATTCATATAAATTTCATATCCATATTTGGAGTAGTTAGGGAAATAGCTGCCAAAGGAGGTGCGAGTTCTTTTCCAACTTAACTCTTTTTTTTTGCGGAATTCCGGCTTCGTCTGCGCTATACCGGTCCTTATCCCGCGCAGAGAATGCTTCGTATATTCGAGCATAAATGGTAAAAGAATTATCTAAATCCTCCAATATTGCTGCCATCTGGAAGTTCACATGTTCCCCTATCTATTTGTATAAGTTTTATATCCATATTTGCAGTAGTTAGGAAAGTGTCTGCCAAAGGAAGTACAAGTTCCTGTCTGACTGTTTCATAGTTTTGCGGAATTCTGGCTTCGTCTGCGCTATACTGGTCCTCATTATGCACAGAGAATGCTTTATATAATCGAGCATAAAAGGTCTGAGAAGTATCTAAATCTGGCAATCGTCGTGTCATCGGAACGGCCACGTGTTCCCCTGTCTATTCATACAAGTTTCATATCCATATTTGCAGTAGTTAGGAAAATATCTGCCAAAGGAAGTGCATGTTCTTTCCAACTGCCTCCTGTTTTTGCAGAATTCTGGCTTCGTCTGTGCCATACCGGTCCTTATCCTGCGCAGAGAATGCTTCATGTAATCGAGCAGAAAAGGTCTGAGAATTATCTAAATCATGCAATCCTGGTGTCATCTGAAAGGTCACATTTTTCCCTGTCCATTCATATAAGTTTCACATCCATATTTGCAGTAGTTAGGGAAATATCTGCCAAAGGAAGTGCAAGTTCTTTTCTGACTGTTTCATATTTTTGCAGAATTCTGGCTTCGTCTGCGCTATACTGCTGCTCATCCCACGCAGAGAATGCTTCATATAATCGAGCATAAAAGGTTTGAGAATTATCTAAATCTGGCAATCTTGGTGTCATCTGAAAGGCCACATGTTTCCCTGTCCATTCATATAGGTTTTATATCCATATTTGGAGTAGTTAGGGATTGATCTGCCGAAGGAAGTGCGCGTTCTTCTCCAACTAACTCCTTTTTTTGCGGAATTCTGGCTTCGTCTGCGCTATACCGGTCCTTATCTTTCGCACAGAATGCTTCATATATTCGAGCATAAAAGGTCTAAGAATTATCTAAATCTGGCAATCTTGTTGTCTTCATATAAGTTTCATATTCAAATTCGCAGTAGTTAGGGAAATATCTGCCAAAGGAAATGCAAGTTTGTGTCCAACGGCCTGATATTTTTGCGGAATTCTGGCTTCGTTTGCACCCTACTGGTCCTTATCCTGCGCAGAGAATGTTTCATATTTTTGAGCATAAAAGGTCTAAGAATTATCTAAATCCTCCAATCGTGCTGTCATCTGAAAGGTCATATTCCTCTATCCATTCATATAAAATTCATACCCAAATTTGCAGTAGTTAGGGAAATAGCTGCCAAAGCAAGTGCAAGTTCCTGTCTGACTGTTTGATATTTTTGCGGAATTCTGGCTTCGTCTGCACTATACTTGTCCTCAATATGCGCTGGGAATGCTTCATATAATCGAGCATAAAAGGTCTGAGAAG
>NC_141783.1:189958-239071 GCF_054643075.1 Acanthaster planci
GGACCGGTATAGCGCAGACGAAACCAAAATTCCGCAAAAAAAGGAGGCAGTTGAAAAGAACTCGCATTTCCTTTGGCAGATATTTCCCTAACTACTGCAAATTTGGAAATGTATCTTATATGAATGGATAGAGGAACATGTGGCCTTTCAGATGACACCAAGATTGGAAGATTTAGATAATTATCAGACCTTTTATGGTCAATGATTTGAAGCATTCTCTGCGCGGGATAAGGACCGGTATAGCGTAGACGAAGCCAAGATTCCGCAAAAATATCAGGCAGTTCGACACATACTTGCATTTCCTTTGGCAGATATTTCCCTAACTACTACATATTTGGATATGAAACTTATATGAATAGATACGGGAACATGTGGCCTTTCAGATGACAGCAAGATAGGAAGATTTAGATAATTCTTAGACCTTTTATGCTCGAATATAGGAAGCTTTCTATGTGCAGGATCAGGACCGGTATAGCGCAGACGAAACCGAAATTCCGCAAAAAAAGGAGGCAGTTGGAAAAGAACAAGTACCTCCATTGGCAGCTATTTCCCTAACTACTGCAAATATGAATATGAAATTTATATCCATGGATAGAATAACATGTGGCCTTTCAGATGACACCAAGTTTGCCAGATTTAAATAATTAGCAGACCTTTTATGCTCGATTACAGCAAGCGTTCTCTTCGCTAGATAAGGACCAGTATAGCGTAGACGAAGCCAGAATTCCGCAAAAATATCAGGCAGTTCGACACATACTTGCATTTCCTTTGGCAGATATTTCTTAACTACTGCAAACATGGATATGTAATTTATACGAACAGACAGGGGAACATGTGGTCTTTCAGATGACAGCAAGATTGGAAGATTTAGATAAATCTTAGACCTTCTATGCTCGATTACATGAAACATTCTCTGCGCAAGATAAGGACCGGTATAGCGTAGACGAAGCCAGAATTCCGCAAAAATATCAGGCAGTTCGACACATACTTGCATTTCCTTTGGCAGATATTTCCCTAACTACTGCATATTTGGATATGAAACGTATATGAATAGATAGGGGAACATGTGGCCTTTCAGATGACAGCATGCTTGGAAGATTTAGATAATTCTTAGACCTTTTATGCTCGATTACATGAAGCATTCTCTGCGTGGGATAAGAACCAGTATAGCGCAGACGAAGCCAGAATTCCGCAAAAAATATCAAACAGTCAGACAAGAACTGCCACTTCCTTTGGCAGATATTTACCTAATTACTGCAAATATGGATATGTAACTTATACGAACAAATAGGGGAACATGTGGGCTTCCAGATGACAGCAAGATTGCAAAATTTAGATAATTCTTAGACCTTTTATACTTGAATATATGAAGCCTTCTATGTGCGGGATCAGGACCGGTATAGCGCAGACGAAACCAAAATTCCGCAAAAAAAGGAGGCAGTTGAAAAGAACTCGCATTTCCTTTGGCAGATATTTCCCTAACTACTGCAAATTTGGAAATGTATCTTATATGAATGGATAGAGGAACATGTGGCCTTTCAGATGACACCAAGATTGGAAGATTTAGATAATTATCAGACCTTTTATGGTCAATGATTTGAAGCATTCTCTGCGCGGGATAAGGACCGGTATAGCGTAGACGAAGCCAAGATTCCGCAAAAATATCAGGCAGTTCGACACATACTTGCATTTCCTTTGGCAGATATTTCCCTAACTACTACATATTTGGATATGAAACTTATATGAATAGATACGGGAACATGTGGCCTTTCAGATGACAGCAAGAGTGGAAGATTTAGATAATTCTTAGGCCTAAACCTTTTATGCTCGAATATAGGAAGCCTTCTATGTGCAGGATCAGGACCGGTATAGCGCAGACGAAACCGAAATTCCGCAAAAAAAGGAGGCAGTTGGAAAAGAACAAGTACCTCCATTGGCAGCTATTTCCCTAACTACTGCAAATATGAATATGAAATTTATATCCATGGATAGAAGAACATGTGGCCTTTCAGATGACACCAAGTTTGCCAGATTTAGATAATTCTCAGACCTTTTATGCCCGATTACAGGAAGCGTTCTCTGCGCAAGATAAGGACCGGTATAGCGTAGACAAAGTCAGAATTCCGCAAAAATATCAGGCAGTTCGACACATACTTGCATTTCCTTTGGCAGATATTTCCCTAACTACTACATATTTGGATATGAAACTTATATGAATAGATAGGGGAACATGTGGCCTTTCAGATGACAGCAAGATTGCAAGATTTAGATAAATCTTAGACCTTCTATGCTCGATTACAGGAAGCATTCTCTGCGTGGGATAAGGACCAGTATAGCGCAGACGAAGCTAGAATTCCTCAAAAATATCAGGCAGTTGGAAAAGAACTCGCATTTCCTTTGGCAGCTAATTCCCTACCTACTCCAAATATGGATATGAAACGTATATGAATGGATAGAGGAACATGTGGCCTTTCAGATGACACCAAGATTGCAAGATTTAGATAATTATCAGACCTTTTATGGTCAATTATTTGAAGCATTCTCTGCGCGGGATGAGGACCGGTATAGCGTATACGAAGCCAGAATTCTGCAAAAATATCAGGCAGTTCCACACATACTTGCATTTCCTTTGGCAGATATTTCTCTAACTACAACATATTTGGATATGAAACTTATATGAATAGATAGGGGAACATGTGGCCTTTCAGATGACAGCAAGAGTGGAAGATTTAGATAATTCTCAGACCTTTTATGCTCGATAATAGGTAGCCTTCTATGTGCGGGATCAGGACCGGTATAGCGCAGACAAAACCGAAATTCCGCAAAAAAAGGAGGCAGTTGGAAAAGAACTCGCATTTCCTTTGGCAGATATTTCCCTAACTACTGCAAATTTGGAAATGTACCTTATATGAATGGATAGAGGAACATGTGGCCTTTCAGATGACACCAAGATTGGAAGATTTAGATAATTATCAGACCTTTTATGGTCAATTATTTGAAGCATTCTCTGCGCGGGATAAGGACCGGTATAGCGTAGACGAAGCCAAGATTCCGCAAAAATATCAGGCAGTTCGACACATACTTGCATTTCCTTTGGCAGATATTTCCCTAACTACTACATATTTGGATATGAAACTTATATGAATAGATACGGGAACATGTGGCCTTTCAGATGACAGCAAGAGTGGAAGATTTAGATAATTCTTAGGCCTAAACCTTTTATGCTCGAATATAGGAAGCCTTCTATGTGCAGGATCAGGACCGGTATAGCGCAGACGAAACCGAAATTCCGCAAAAAAAGGAGGCAGTTGGAAAAGAACAAGTACCTCCATTGGCAGCTATTTCCCTAACTACTGCAAATATGAATATGAAATTTATATCCATGGATAGAAGAACATGTGGCCTCTCAGATGACACCAAGTTTGCCAGATTTAGATAATTCTCAGACCTTTTATGCCCGATTACAGGAAGCGTTCTCTGCGCAACATAAGGACCGGTATAGCGTAGACAAAGTCAGAATTCCGCAAAAATATCAGGCAGTTCGACACATACTTGCATTTCCTTTGGCAGATATTTCCCTAACTACTACATATTTGGATATGAAACTTATATGAATAGATAGGGGAACATGTGGCCTTTCAGATGACAGCAAGATTGCAAGATTTACATAAATCTTAGACCTTCTATGCTCGATTACAGGAAGCCTTCTCTGCGCGGGATAAGGACCGGTATAGCGCAGACGAAGCCAGAATTCCGCAAAAAGGTAGGCTGTTGGAAAGGAACTCGCATTTCCTTTGGCAGCTAATTCCCTAACTACTCCAAATATGGATATGAAACGTATATGAATGGATAGAGGAACATGTGGCCTTTCAGATGACACCGAGATTGCAAGATTTAGATAATTCTCAGACCTTTTATGGTCAATTATTTGAAGCATTCTCTGCGCGGGATGAGGACCGGTATAGCGTATACGAAGCCAGAATTCTGCAAAAATATCAGGCAGTTCCACACATACTTGCATTTCCTTTGGCAGATATTTCTCTAACTACAACATATTTGGATATGAAACTTATATGAATAGATAGGGAAACATGTGGCCTTTCAGATGACAGCAAGAGTGGAAGATTTAGATAATTCTCAGACCTTTTATGCTCGATAATAGGAAGCCTTCTATGTGCGGGATCAGGACCGGTATAGCGCAGACAAAACCGAAATTCCGCAAAAAAAGGAGGCAGTTGGAAAAGAACTCGCATTTCCTTTGGCAGATATTTCCCTAACTACTGCAAATTTGGAAATGTATCTTATATGAATGGATAGAGGAACATGTGGCCTTTCAGATGACACCAAGATTGGAAGATTTAGATAATTATCAGACCTTTTATGGTCAATTATTTGAAGCATTCTCTGCGCGGGTTAAGGACAGGTATAGCGCAGACGAAGCTAGAATTCCTCAAAAATATCAGGCAGTTGGAAAAGAACTCGCATTTCCTTTGGCAGATATTTCCCTAACTACTGCAAATTTGGATATGTAACTTATATGAATGGATAGAAGAACATGTGGCCTTTCACATGACTTCACGATTGGAAGATTTAGATAATTATCAGACCTTTTATGGTCAATTATTTGAAGCATTCTCTGCGCGGGATGAGGACCGGTATAGCGCAGACGAAGCCAGAATTCCGCAAAAAATATCAAACAGTCAGACAAGAACTGCCATTTCCTTTGGCAGATATTTACCTAATTACTGCAAATATGGATATGTAACTTATACGAACAAATAGGGGAACGTGTGGGCTTCCAGATGACAGCAAGATTGCAAAATTTAGATAATTATCAGACCTTTTATGGTCAATTATTTGAAGCATTCTCTGCGCGGGATGAGGACTGGTATAGCGCAGACGAAGCTAGAATTCCTCAAAAATATCAGGCAGTTCGACACAAACTTGCATTTTCTTTGGCAGATATTTCCTAACTACTGCAAACATGGATATGTAACTTATACGAACAGACAGGGGAACATGTGGTCTTTCAGATGACAGCAAGATTGGAAGATTTAGATAAATATTAGACCTTTTATGCTCGATTACATGAAACATTCTCTGCGCAAGATAAGGACCGGTATAGCGTAAACGAAGCCAAAATTCCGCAAAAATATCAGGCAGTTCGACACATACTTGCATTTCCATTGGCAGATATTTCCCTAACTACTGCATATTTGGATATGAAACTTATATGAATGGATAGAAGATCATGTGGACTTTCAGATGACACCAAGATTGCAAGATTTAGATAATTCTTAGACCTTTTATGCTCGATTATATGAAGCATTCTATGCGCGGGATAAAGACAAGTGTAGCGCAGACGAAGCCAGAATTCCGCAAAAATATCAAACAGTCCGAAAAGAAGTGGCACTTCCTTTGGCAGATATTTCCCTAACTACTGCAAATATGGATTAGTAACTTATACAAACAGATAGGGGAACATGTGGGCTTCCAGATGACAGCAAGATTGCAAGATTTAGATAATTCTCAGACCTTTTATGCTCGATTTCAGGAAGCATTCTCTGCGCGGGACAAGGACCAGTATAGCGCAGACGAGGCCAGAATTCCGCAAAAATATCAAACAGTCCGACAAGAACTGCCACTTCCTAGGGCAGATATTTCCCTAATTACTGCAAATATGGATATGTAACTTATACGAACAAATAGGGGAACATGTGGGCTTCCAGATGACAGCAAGATTGCAAAATTTAGATAATTCTCAGACCTTTTATGCTCGAATATATGAAGCCTTTTATGTGCGGGATCAGGACCGGTATAGCGCAGACGAAACCAAAATTCCGCAAAAAAAGGAGGCAGTTGGAAAATAACTCGCATTTCCTTTGGCAGATATTTCCCTAACTACTGCAAATTTGGATATGTAACTTATATGAATGGATAGAGGAACATGTGGCCTTTCCGATGACAGTAAGATTGGAAGATTTAGATAATTATCAGACCTTTAATGGTCAATTATTTGAAGCTTTCTCTGCGCGGGATAAGGACCGGTATAGCGCAGACGAAGCCGGAATTCCGCAAAAAATTATTAAACAGTCAGACAAGAACTTGCACTTCCTTTGGCAGCTATTTCCCTACCTACGGCAAATATGGATATGAAACGTATATGAATGGATAGAGGAACATGTGGCCTTTCCGATGACATCAAGATTGCAAGATGTAGGTAATTTTAAGACATTTAATGCTGGGGAATATGAAGCATTCTCTGGGCGAGAACAGCACCCGGCGCAGCGCAAAGTCAGAATTTGCAAAAATATAAAGCAGTCAGAAAGAACTTGCACTTCCTTTTGCGGATATATCCCTAACTACTGCAAATATAGATATAAAACTTATATGAATCTATAGAAGAAGATGTGCCCTTTGAGGTGACACAAAGATTGCCAGTTTGGATAATTTTAAGACTTTTTATGCTCGAATATCAAGCAATGTCTGTGCGAGTACAGGACCCGGTATACCGCAAAGTCAGAATTACGCAAAAATATAAGGTTAATGTATGGAACAACCCATGTACAGGGTATCTATATTCCCTTGCAAATGAACAGGAGTCCCTGTAATGACAGTAATCTACGGAGTGATGCATTTATTTACAATAACATTCTAACACACTGGATTCCCTGTAGTGAGGGTAATCTATGGAGTCCCCATATTGGTGGTAATCTATGGAGTCCTGCAGGTATCTTTATTCTCATCCTTATAAATTTCGGACCCCATGATGACAGTAATCTAAGGAGTGCTTGCAGGTATCTTCATTCTCATTCTTATACATGCGCATACACTGTTGTCTCCATATTGATAGTAATCTATTCAGTGATGTAAGTATATACATTCCTACGTTAATACACTTCAGATCATAAAATAACGGTAATCTATGGAGTCCAAATATTGACGATGACCTATGGAAAGATGTTTGTATGTACATTGTCACGCTGATACACCTTTGTCCCCATACTGACGGTAATCTATTGAGTGATGCAAGTATCTTCATTCTCATCCTTATATATTTCGGACCAAATAATGACTGTAATATTCGGAGCAATGCACGTATGTATATTCCCTTGGTTATGAACTGGAGTCCCTATAATGACAGTAATCTATGGAGTCACCATGTTGACAGTAAACTATGGAGTGATGCACTTATCTTCCTTCTCATCCTTATAAATTTGGGACACAATAATGACAGTTATCTTCCAGCAATGTATGTATCTATATTCCCTTGCTTATACACTGGAGTCCCTATAATGACGGTAATCTGTGGAGTCCCCATATTGACGGTAATATATGGAGTGATGTTTGTATCAACTATCTCATGCTGATACTCTGCTGTCCCCATAATGACGGTAATGTATGAAGTAATATATGTATCTACACGGTGTGCCAGAAAAAACCTAACCTGAGGAAAGGGGTTAATATGCCCATGCCATGAGATATTATTATCATGTATAAGGATCTCCGAAAAGTAGAAGCAGTATTCTTTCTAACGATACCTTGGTGGGCATCCCTCCTGTCATGCATGACTGAACACCACAATAACGGCAATCTATGGAGTCCGTATATTGACGGTGATCTATGGAGTTATGTATGTATCTACATTCTCATGCTGGTACTCTGTTGTCCCCATATTGACGGTAGTCTATGGAGTGATGCACGTATGTTCATTCTCATAAATTTGGGACCCCATAAAGAGGGTAATCTGTCTAGTCCCCATATTGAGGGTAATCCAGACTAATGTATGTGTGTACATTCTCATGCTGATACACTGATGTCCTCATATTGACGGTAATCTATGGAATTATGAAGGTATCTTCATTCTCATCCTACTGATACACTGGTGTCCCATATTGAAAGTGATCTATGGAGTGATGAACGTGTATACATTCTCAACGCTGATACGCTGTTGTATCCATGTTGACGGTAACCTATGGAGTGATGTATCTACATTCTCGTAATGATGCTCTGTTGTCCCCATATTGACAGCAATCTATGGAGTAATTCAGGTATTTTCATTCTCATTCTTATAAATGCGCATACACTGTTGTCTCTATATTGATAGTAATCTAGTCAGTGATGTAAGTATATACATTCCTACGCTAACACACTTCAGATCATAAAATAACGGTAATCTATGGAGTCCAAATATTGACGATGATCTATGAGAGATGTATGTATATACATTCTCATGCTGACTTTTGTCCCCATATTGATGGTAATCTATGGAGTCTTGCAGGTATCTTCATTCCCATCCTTATAAATTTCGGACCCCATAATGTTTAAGTTAAGGGTAGGACTATAAAAAGACTCCATATCTGTCTAATTAAATCACCATATTTCAAAATACTTGTACGATTTAAGTTTGAGATATTTAGATATTTTGGGAGCTGCAGTTATGTTGGAATTCTTAGGAAAAACATCGAAATCGTACATATGAAATATGTACGATTTTCTTTTTAAAGTGAAGGGTAGGACTTCAAAAAGACTCAATATCTGTCTAACTAAATCGCCAAATTTCTAAAACCTGCACGATTTTAGTCTTGGACATTTGCGAAATTTCTGTCTTGAAAAATTTAGAATTTTGGAGCTTCAGTTATGTTGGAATTCATTGGGGAAATCCTCGTTATGCACCGAATGTGGTAGGGTCAAAATAATATGTGCAAATTCCCAAAGTAAGTGGTAGGGCTTCTAAAAGACTCTACAGTAAATAGCTAAATTTCTAAATACCTGCACGATTTCAGTCTTGGACTATTCAGGAATTGATTTCTTGAATTATTTAGAGTTTTTGAGCTGAAGTTATATGTTGCAATTCAGACGGGAAAACATTAGAATAAAGAAAATGCGGTAGGGTCAAATATGTACAAATTTTAAAAGTTAAGGATAAGGCGACTCAATAAAAGTCTAACTAAATAGCCAGATTTCTAAATATCTGCACAGTTTGAGTCTTGGAATATTGAGGAATGGATTTCTCCGAAAATTTAGATTCTTGGAGCTTTAGTTATGTTGGAATTCAGACGGAAAAACATCGGAGAGAAAGGGATGAAACAGGCTTAAATATATACGAATTTCTAAAGTTAAGGCAGAGGAAACAAAAGACTCAGTATCTGTCTAAATAAATAGCTAAATGTGTAAATACCTGCACTATTTGAGTCTTGGACTATTCAGGTTGTGATTCCTGGAAAGGTTAGGTTTTTGGAGCTTTACTTATAAATATTCAGACGAGAATACATCGGAATGCAGCGAATATGGTAGGTTAAAATATGTACGAATTTCCAAAGTTAAAAGAAGGGCTAAGAAAATACTCAATACCACTGTAACTAAACAGCCAAATTTCAAACTATCTCTATCTAAACTTGAGTCTTGGACTATTGAGGAATTGATTTCTTCAAAAAGTTTGATCCATGCACCTTCAGTTATGTTAAAATTGAGACTGGAATAAACATGGGTGTGCAGCAAATGAGATAGGTGAACAAATTTCAGAATTAAAGAGTCATATAGCAAAATGACAAAATATCGAAATACCTAAATCACCAAATTCAGAAATAACTGCAAGATTTGAAACATGGACTACTTACGATTTCAGATCTTGAAATAGTTAGATGAGAAGGATTTCAATGCAGCAAATAAGATGAGTGGAATATGTACGAAGTTGAGAATTTAAGGGTAGAGCAGCAAAATGAATAAATACCTAAATAATTAAATGACCTAAAATTAAAGTCCTAAATGATAGCACAATGGAACAAATTGAACCAAAAGAGGTGACCAAAAAAAAAGCAGTGGAATGCAAACTTTTTCCTAACTTCATTTCATTTTCCTGAAACTTTAAATACGTCAACGAATGGAGAACAAGTGCCCTTTCAGAAGCTGTCAAGAACGCTATATTTGGACAATTTTCAAACCTTATACTGAAACATATGGAGCCATTTATGCACGGAAACACGAATGGTAAAGTAAAAAGTAGTGGGACAAAAACTCTTGCCTACCTTTGCTAATATTTCCCTATCTAGAACAGCAGGATAATGAAAATTTCTTCAGTAGAGAGTGGAACTTATTCTCTGTCAGGCAGTACTAGAAAAGAGAATTGAACAAAAGTTACAAGCAGTAGGAAAAGGTTGGCCTTTTTCGCCAACATTTTCCTAACATGGACATGAAACGTGCTCTTTTACACGGTACTTGGATTGCCAGATTTAGACAATCTGTAGACGTTCTTTGGAGCGGTATTTGCGCGGGATGAGGAATGGTAATGTGAGGACGAATGCAAAAATTCACAAAAAAGAGCAAGCAGTCTGAGAAAAATTCGTCCTCTTTCTCCCATATTTCCCTAAACACACCAAGGATGGATATGAAAGGTACCAATTATTAAAACATGCGCCCTTTCGGATAGTGGTAGGATTGCTAGATTTGGACAATCTTCACACCTGTTATGTTCGAATACATAGAACCATCTTTGTGCGGGAAGAGGACTGCTAAAGTGTGGAGAAAAGGGAAAAGTCACGAATCTGGCCAGCAGTTACAGATCCCTTGCCTTCTTTTTTCGTGTATTTCCCCAATAACTAGAAATATAAAACCTATGTCATCTGATGAAGGAAAGTGTGCCCTTTCATATGTCGCTGAGACTGTTAAATTTGAAGCACTTTTAGACCTGTAATGCCCGGGTATAGAGAGCCATCTTTACTGGGGAAGATCGAGGACCGGTAAAATGTGGCAAAGGGAAATTGAACAAAAGTAGCAAGCATCAGGACCCTAATGCGCAAATATTGAGCCATGTGCGCAGGAAGAGGATCAGTAGAGTGTGCACAAAGGGAGAATTGCACAAAAATAACAAGCAGTGAGACAGGAACTCTTGCCTTCTTCGATGGGTATTTCCCTAATAATAACAAATTTGGATCTGAAACTTCGACTAATGGACAGAGGAATATGTACTATTTCAGATGCCGCCATGAATGCCACATTTGGACAAATTTCTGCACTTTTATGCTCGAATATAATGGAACCATTCTCTGCTCAGGAAGAGGCAATGGTCCAGCCAGTGGACGCAAGGGTGGGGGGGCATGCCCCTGCCACAATTTTGTTCACTAAAAATACTTTGTAGGTGTGTGGAAAAGAGAGTAATGGGTATATCAGCACCAATACCCTAAGAAAACAATACCACGACATAAAAACAAGGATGTCACGACCGCCACGCTTCTGAAAGTTCTTCTTCCCCAAAATCATGCTGAATAAGCCCGAAACTGTATTCAGTTTGGACCCCCCCCACGCCAAAGCTGGATTTGCTGCTGGGAAGACCAGTAATGTGTGAACAAAGGACAAATCGCAAAAACACAGGAAGCACTAGCTCAGACAAGAACTCTTGCCTTGTTCAGCATATTATGAATATGACACGTACGTCAATGGATAGAGGAAAATGTGCCCTTTGATTGTCATCATGTTTACCACATTTCAAGCATTCTGAAACTTTTTAGGCTAAAATATTGCGATCACTCTGTGCGCTGAAGTGTCTCGGTAAAGTGAGAACAAAGAGCAGTGGGACAACTCTAGCCTTCTTTCGCAGGTATTTCCAAAGCTTCAGCTTAAATATGGACAGGAAAATTATCTCAATGGACAGAGAAATATTTACCGTCTCCGAAGATATCAAGGTCAGCCCATTTTGACCGTTTCAGAATATTTACTGTAAACTCCGCTATGGAGACATGCAGCGGCAGACGCAGACCGACTACGCGTGTACAAAGCGAAAACGAACGAAATAGGGAGCATGTCTAAGGAAAACTTTGACCCTCATTTCTGGTCTGTTGCAAAATGGCATTAAATTTTCTTTTTGAATAATAAACATATAACCTTTCCAAAGACTCCAAGATCAGCCCATCTCTTGACAATTTAATATCGGATATAGAGACAACGTGGCGTGTATTTGACGTGTGTAGCAAGCAAACCCAAAAAAATGAAGCTTTTTTGATTAATGTTTCCAAATATCGAAATAAAATTTTCTCCAGGAGATAGTGAAATTTGCATCCTTGTCGAGTCACCCCAAGCTCGCCCATTCGGACCATTTGTCAACCTATTTAACCTCGGAGGTAAAAACACTTCGTCGAATAAAGCCCAAGTAACGTGTGTACAATGAGGGAAACAATTTCTTTTATTCGGCATTTTCCAGGATAAAGAACACAGCAACATTAAACAAAAACACATAACACAAAATACACTGAAATCACAAACACAAACTTACAAATGCCAGGAGAGGCACAGTTAATCCAATAACTGTCACCCGTAAGACTTCATTTCTGAAGCTCCAGGTTTTACATAAACGTGCACACACATACACAATAAAGTAACTGCACAAGATTCAAGAAATGGCAAATAAATAAATCGAACAGAAAAAATATATACAGTTGGCAAAATAAGATAAATATGACATACAAATACATTAAAATAACAAAAATAAAATTAATTACAGAAACAAATCAATCAATTAAACAATAAGTACCCCCAAAACAATAAAAGAAATTTATTGTGTAGAAACCGACAAAAAGAAAGACACCATGAAATAACAAAATACAGTTGAATACCGACAAAAGCAAAACCATTGACACATCTGGCCCACATGGCAAATCCTAGGTATTCAAATCCCCCCATTTTGTGCTTCCTTGCACCAAACAACACAGTAACCCTCCCACAACTTGCCAGTCCCAACGACCTTATTACAAGGGTACTCTACTGCAAATTCAATCAGTACTCTGTCAAGTTTCATGTAATTTCAAATTCAAGTGGGTACTTGGTAAGTTGATCCTGTGTTGAAGGGTTATTTACACCACTTCAGTTCTCAAACGTTCAGGTACATGCAGGTCATCTCAAGAGCATGTAATTGGCAAAATGATGAAGTTTTTAAATTCGTGCCCTAAGGTTTGTCCAGCCTGATCGTTTCAATATACCACCTGTTCACTAAGACTATTTCACGGTCAAAAGCTCTATGAAGACCTCTAACAACAAATGTAAGCAAAAGATGGATGCTTTTAGATTCACGTAAAGACAAATTTAATGTACATATGCAACCAATCCGTGTAATCCATTTTAAATCTTCTTCACTAGAGAATTATCCTCGTTGCTCAATGTTGAATTTTGTTCTAATTTGTCAATGTATAAGGTTTCTGTTGTGAAGGTACCAGATAGGCTACTTGTATTCCAGAATAGTCCACACTAGAAACTTGCAAGATGAAAGCAAGACATACTAAGTCTGTTTGATTTGGTAGTGACATAACAAGATTTTCCCGAGAAATTTTGTACTCATTATCAGCTTCAAACTGCATGTTAACTAAGGCACAATTCAGGTCCACTATTTTCTTTGACCTTCCTAGTATAAGCAAAACTTGGGTTTCCTTAGTAATGTATTGAGGTGCATTTTATTAACATGACAACATCTTTGGAAGCCATGGATATCTTGAAGGTCATCAGACTGACATTATATTGGCATAAGAGCACTGTTACCAAATAAAGTGCTAGCTGACACGACATGATAAGGAAAGTCGTTGGTATACATAAGAACTGGATTGGGCTCAAGACACTTCCTTGAGGTACACCAGATGGTACAGAAAAACCATGCAAAGTAGGAACTTTTCAACAAAACCTTTTGCTGCCACCACAAGACAAATGGTCACTGCAACAGTTGCAAATTACCAGTTCTGTTATGTTGAGGAAATCAAAATCATGCTGTTGTTACTTTTATTGCCCGTAAAAGGCTCAACAGATATTGCAGCCGAAACTCGCTCATGCTCTTCCAGAACAGACAAGATAAGAAAGTGATGAGAGAGGTTGAGCATGTCACAGCATGGAGCGTATCACTGTTCAACCAGCAGCAGAAGACTAACGCGTAGAACAGATAGGCACAGTGCTAGAGTCCAAATCTTGGCCGTAATTGTGGTACTGAGTACAGGCGTAAACAAATCACAGACAAATGTTTAATTAGGATGACATGATTAACGATTAAAGGCATCACATGAATAATAAATGACAACAAAACAAAATTACCAACAAGCCAATAAAATCACCTCAAAAGGAGGGCACACAGGACTTGATTAAAACTGGATATTTTTCAAATGAGTAAATTCACATGATTAAAAAGAACGAGTAAAAAAATTCTTTTTATAGCATGGCCTTCACTTTGTGGGATAATTTTCTTACATTTGGAAATATGGAAATGGAACGTTCTCCTAAGATTTTTTTTTCTCTTTTTTGGGCTGTCATTTTGATCACATGTGTAAGGACCACTGTTTCCTTTGTTCTGGTTAATTTGTCTTGTTAACGATATGAGCGTAAATGGGGGTAATAGTAGTTTATTTTACTTTTGCAGTCCCTGCTGACCCGCATAACTGATATTTGTCTCGTTATGTATTCGGATTTTTATCCCTGGTCTCTGCTACTGCTTATATTTACTTGTATTTGTGCTTTTGTTGTTTTTTACATGATTTTTGTTTAATTTTGCTTTGTTTGTTCTTATGATGGTCAAATAAATAAGAATAATTGAAGAGATGGTACCCATCACGATTAACCAAGGTAAACCTTTCGACCATTTGAAGACTATCGTCACATACACTGGCCAAACTAACTACTAAAACAGATTGACTAACAAGTACAAGAGGGAGAAGATTACTAGCAGACATAATGACTGACCCAAGCTTTTGCCTTCATTTGTGTATAGTTCGCTTAAATGTTGGAATATCAGAATGAAACATTCTTCAGTGGATACGTTCAACAAAATGACAACAAGATCAGTTGATTTTTACCAACCCTACAGTCACAGACAAAAGCTTAGTTTGGATTGGGCCTTATGTAGAGCCAAATTTGCTGCAAAACCATCCAATTACAAGACCAACTTACAAATGGGAAACCAGGAAGCATAACTGCCCTAAGTATTCACCTTCATTAAATAAGACTTGACGCTTTACATGGTGGAGACTAAAAACAGGGCTTGTGGTAACATCATGTGGATAGATCTCCCTTGGAATAGGTATGGTTCTGATAAGAACTGTAGAGTGTGTGCTTGACGTTTCATCCAGCATGCTCTCGTCATCCTCCAGAGTGGAGCCTAATAAGCCATGCTCCAGATTTTACAAAACAATTGTACATGTATACAAAATTATGTACAAATATTGTTTCAAAATCTGGAACATGCCTTTCATTGCTAGGCTCAAATCAGAACATGATATAAAGTGCTTACCGAGTGAGTTGTGTTGCCAGTAATGCCAGTTGCCAGTGATGTGTTGAACTCCAGAAAACTGTCTCCAAGGGACTTGGTCTTGTCTCTTCATCAATGCTACAGCTAATAAAACCACAGAGTCAAGTCAACAAAGATCAGGGACAAATAGCATACAAGTGGACATCACTGCAATGTCTCTATAGTCTTTAACTCTCATTTTCGTATTGACCTTTGTTTCAACTCTCTTCGATTGTTGGTTGATCAGCAAACACAACTCCTGAAAAGTCATAATTCTAAAGCTTTGAAGCAGCCGTTTTAAACTGACACCCCTTCTACTTTCTTGGGCTCCTTCAACAGCGCCAGAAAGAAGAAAATTTAGACAGTCCAAAATCGTCTGATTCAATGGGATTTTACATACACCGAAGGGGGTTGGGCCAAACACTCTCTGATATTTCACCTTTTACCTGCCATCCAAAATTTATCAATGGTATTAAATTATGGCTCCCCATACACAGGTATGTCACCCAGGTTTACGCAAAAATTAAATTAATCCATAGAGAAGGACCTCCGTCCCTGTCAACTTTTGGAAAAAGTGAAGAGACCTGTAACATAATGACGTCATGCTTAGTTTCCTAAAGCAGTGAGGTGGGAAGCAATAACTGTCCAAGTAAAAAATAATAGCTTGACATCATTATGTTTTGGGTCCATATATGAAATATATATGAGTCCACAGGGGACTGAATCAGTGAATTATACCTTTGGAATAACCAACAACATTGGACTCACGTACCTTTTACCCGGCAGGCAGCAGCAAGAGATCAAAGTCCGATCACCTCAACAACAAGCACAGGAACCCCATCATCAAGAGGTTGGATGTACCATGAACAGCGGCTCACTCAGCAGCTTGTGCTCTGGCTGAGATGGACACACACAACAGTCATAAAAAACATGCAAAAGGAAGAAATGACAATACAACATGAGTGCATTAGCTTGGATTAACTGATTCTCAGAGGGCAGTGGAGAATGAGAAACATGGAGAAAAGTAAGTTATAAGTGCTTCCCTAAATGACCTTCTTCCAGGCATGTGGAACACCAAAGAATTATTGTCAAGATGGCTTACATCATACTTCACAGCCAATGTTGAATCCTTGGCGTGTATGATAGAAGCCAGCCTGTGTTAAGGATATCATGAAAGAAACTCTGGACACACACATTATTTATTCTGCATGCTGCCGCCATAGGCATGGAGAGCCTCAATCTGGCAGATTGTACAATCATGTCACAATCAGCTTCTGAAACATTGTCCAATCGTATGGTATAAGATCCGACACAGCATGCACAGAATGACCAAGCAACATACATGGAAATCACTGAACCGATTTTGTAAAGATCAAGATCGAGATTCTGCATGCATGGGGCAGCAGTGTGCAAAGAAAGAATTGTACCAACTGAAGCCAATGTTGGCTAGTATGCAATATTGCAACAAATTGATGCATGTATTTGACACAGAAGGATGGCTTCAGTGAGTAAAACGTTGGCTGATAAAACAAAATAAGATTCCAGATTTCTTACATGACCCCTATGGAATGTGTACACTCATCCTTGTATGTAATTTGGATCCCCGATTAGGACATTTCATTTCAGTACACTCCTCATTCACTGCAAGCAGCCCATAGATGCAGCTTCTGTCTTGTTTCTGTTCACTTTGGCACAAATTGTACGACCACACCAAATAATTCCCTCCATTTCTTTGTAGTTTAATTCAACCCAACCTTAAAGGCCGGAGATTCTCATTAGTTGAAAACTTAAAAGACAAAACCCAAGGTCAAGATTTACAGAACAACCAGGCATCTCACCATTACCATTACCATGGACTAATATCAGAATGTGATGTAGACTGTTTCCATACCTGTTGAGTAGTGTCACCAGTGATAAGATATCTCTGATTTGTTACACTCCAGAGAACGGCCTCCAGGGACTAGCTTGTTCTTGTCTCTCTGTCAAACTACTGAAACTAGGGAAACTAAATAAACCATGTTTTAATTCCAAGCTGTATTACTACACACTCATGAAGGCCACCATTTCAAAATGTAGATTGCACTTTACTACCAATTGAAACATCATTGAAAGAAGCGTGAAGTCGACAAAGATCAGGGCCAAATAATATACGAGCCCACATCACTGGAGTTTCTTTTTAAAAAATCTCATCTTCTTAGTTATTATTTTTCCAATTCTTTTTAATTGTTACTTGATTAGCTAAGTACATTTTATTCTTCAAAACACCTTAAATACACTTCCCAAAAAGTCCTTTTCCTCAAACTTGTCAGCAGTGATTTAACAAATTACATCGATCTACTTTCTGCAGTTCTTAAGATCTGTTTTCAACCATCTACAGATGCAAGAACGGAAAACAAAAATTGTTGATGTAGGGTTATATTTAAACAATCTTACCTAATTTTTCAGCCAAACGATCTCTTCGATCTGCCTTGAGTAGAAGCACAACTTAATTGGTTGAAAAGCACCATGTTGGTTGGGAGTATTCATTTTGTTGGTAGCAATGGGGCTGCACCTCTTGCATGTCCTAGTCGTTCATGAACCAGTGATGCACAGTAAGTACCAAAGGAGCCTTTGATGCCAAGAAAATAGTGTTCTCTCTCGGTCCAACTAAAGGCTAATACAGGAGATCACAGTCTGTGCAGAAAAATTCCCAAATTATAAACAGTATTAACCGTAGCCTCCAAGGGTTTATGTGAAATCATATTGAAATCAGAGGATTTGGGGGACCATTTGAGCTATGTTATGGCTCCCTATATATATGTAACCCAGTATTTGGGCAAAATAAATTTATCCAGCAAGGATGACCCCTAAATACAATGTAGACATAATGACGTCACACTTGGTTTACACACGATACAGTGAGGTGGGGTAGGTCTTAATGTACTAGGTCTACAGGACATGAGGGAATGAGTTCACAGGAGACTCAATCAGTGAATCCTACCTTTGGGATGACCAATAACAAAGAATCACTCACATTTTACTTAGAAAGCTACAGCAAGAGATCACAGTACAATCACCTCTACAACATTGGCCATCATCAAGATGGCCATTGGCCAAGAAGCTGGTCATCCTGAAAGCAATGGCTTATCAGTGTCTTGTGCTCTGGCTGAAATGAATGCACATAACAGTCATTAGGCTAAACATGCAAAATGAAAAAAAAAGCAAGAAAATATGAGTGGAAGAGACTGTTTGCCGATTCTCAGAGGGCTTTGAAGGATCGGAAAGATGGAGAGAGCTGATTGAGAATTCGTAATTCACGTATGTGCACCCAGCACTGCAGGTGTACCAATTTAGTTAATACATGGCATTGTATGGGGTGGCACATGACAGGAGTAGCCACAATCCGGTCCTGCCTCCCAAAATATGGCTTCAAATTTTGATGAAAAGAGGCAGCGGTGGAGAGCTGTAGCCAGTGTTCGATACTTGTGCATGCCGTAGTCTCACATGGAGACGCTGCACCATGTGTTGCCAACATAGAGTATAACATAAACTGCCCAAAATATATAATAATATATACCCCACATATATATTTGCAATGGATGTTTGTAATGACACACATGATAAAATCAAAAGTGCAAATGTTATTTAAAAGATATATTGAGCGATTTCATACAACAGTGTCTTTAGAAGTGAGTATCATTCCGACATAAATAAACTAACTTCTACGCTATGTGAATATCAATTGGACTTTCGGTTAAGCAGTGTATTGTTGTGACAAAATAAAATCATGGTGAACCTGATTTTCAAGTTCTTGAATCTGGCTTTAATAACTTTTGCAAGCTAATGACCATCAGGATGCCCTTAATCAATGCTGGCTTCATATTTATGTGTTTCACATTCTTGTGAAAACCCCTATTGCAAAAATATCATGATTTGTTTTGCACAAATATTGGGAATAAACAAATTTTTACTGCTCGAAAAAGACTACTGCACATTTGACTACATAAGATCATTCACTCACAAAACAATCCAGCAAATGTCTCGTTTCCATCACAAAAACTGGCATTCCATTCTACGACCCTGAACAATAAGTAAAACTAAGTTGAGGAAGGAAACATACATAGTAAGTGCTGCCACGTGAGCTGTTTCCATACCTGCTGAGTACAATAAAGTGTCAGGATATATGTCAGATGTGCGACAATCCAGAAAACGGTCTCACAGGAGTGTTCCTCGTCTCTCCATTACTGCTACAAGTTAAGAAACCAAAGGAACCCCGTTAAAATCCCAGCCTGCATGCCCGACAGTCACTGTGGGGTCGCAATGTTTAAATACAGGGTGCACTAGTTACCACAGCAAAAGCAGTGTAAAATCAACAAAGCCAAGCCCAAACTTGTGGGGTTTGTTAAACGGAAATCTCATTATCGTCTTTGCCGTCATTTCCCCATTTATTTTCAATTGTTGGATGTTAAGCCAGTGATATTTCTCACTTTAAACTCACCTCCTGTGAAGTCACATTTGAACAAACCCGCCAACGTAGCCACACATGCGTTCTCGTGCGTAGGCATTGCAATGCTAATGCCCGCGCCACAGTGGAAAACTGGTCGTCGATCAACTTCCGCACATATTGAGCAGGGTACTAAACAGGGGATCAAACAGCGCTGGTGATTGGCGCGCTTGAAATAGGCCCTGCACCACAAAGATCTGAAGATAATGGAAGTATTAATTTTTTTTCGTAAAGTTTTTCAAAAGAATGACCACTATTGGAAAGAGAAAAAAAAAATCCCCCAAAACTGTATGCAAGTCAATTTGCATCAAACAAAAAACCAAACGATTTTCTACCCAAAAGCCTGGACGAACGCAACCGTCTGAGGCTTGGGCTTCCAGAGTTACGGCTAGGTCTATTGTCTACGCGTCTCCACGCATTTCCAAAGGAGCGAAGACCTAGACCTAGCTCTAGACAAGAGATTAGGATGCTGCCGTAGTTTGCATCATGACCGCAACACACACCATGACGTCAAAATACAGTCAGTCGTAGAAGAGATGCTATACGAGACGTTATCTACCAAAAATCACCAAAGTTACGTCCAAAATTCTGGAGATTCTAGCTAGATATACTTTTTTAGGTTTCAATATAATGCCTCCTGAAGCGAAACCGATACTGGAATTGATGCATTTTGTTTATGGTCAGCTTTCTTGACACGGACTGCATGCATATGAGAAAACGATGGGCAACATAGAGTGGTACTTATTATTATATTATTTCGTGGGAACGAGATGATTTTGAGGGAACGAAATAATAATTCGAGGGAACGGAATTAAAAAAAAATCTTCATTGTGCCTGTCCCGTTAGGGGCTCCTTAGGTACTCGTAGAGAGGGACATTGAATGCAACTGTGCGTTTTTGCAAGTTGGGTCACACTCACTGTCCGACAGTAAATCCCCCCCCATTACAAAATACATGTACACACGATGTAGGGCGGAAAAAATGCCGCCCGGTGCTCCGAAGGAACGGGTTAGCCTTTCGAGGGTTTTGTGTTGGGGGGGTAGGATCAGGTCGACATTCAAGACAATGACCAGAAGCGGTTTTCTTTTGAATAAGGGTTTGATGTGATATATTTTTAATCACTCCTTTCCCAAAATTATTAAGCATACTTTTGCCCTATGCGGAATAACAGGTGAATCGCTGGACTGGTGGGCAACTTAAAGAGCATAACACTGCATGGGTAAATAAGTGGTACAACAAAACCACTTTTTAAAACCATTGGGTAAAAAGAGGCAAGTCTACCTACAACAGAGCCTGAAAGTTGACCCCTGATGGTGCGCTTCCGGAACACTTGAATAGGATAAATAACGAGCAAATATGTTACAATTAGCTGTTTCGGCAACTCCCGCAACATGTATTACTTTTCTGCTTTTTTTTTTTTTTTTTTTTGGCTGTTTGGCAACAGCCACAACAGCTCTTGCTTTTCTGATTAGCTGTTTTAGCATACCTGCCGAAGCAGGTATTGCTTTTCTGACTTTTTTAACTGTTCCAGCTGTTGCAGGAACAGCTTTTGCTTTTCTGATTATTAGCCGTTTCGTCAACTCTACCGAAACAGGTAGTGTTTTTCTGATTGTTTTTAGTTGTTTCAGCAACTTTGCCGAAACAGGTATTGTTTTTCTGATTATTAGCTGTTTCGGCACCAGACCTTTGGACCATCATCCAAGGACGGTCCTAGAAGAAACTGAAAGTGATAACTTATGTAGTTTATTTATTATTGATTTTTTAAGAATTAATTTTTCCCCATAGACTTTGTACACAGATTGCACACAGTTTTGGAACTGTCCTTTATTAGGCTATGAGGGCGCTATTGCAGAATTACGGTTACAACTGCCTGGGCTCTCAATTTTCAACAAACTGTCCTATATTGAAGCATGGATGGCACAACGTAGGTTTGTACACACATTGTCCAGCTTAATGTGTGAGCAGTCCTCAACTTCGACCGAGAAGTACTACCGAAAAAGAAATCATACTAAATTTTCCCTTCCATTCGATCGCAAATATACCCAAGTGTGCAAATATTAAATAATATTTCATAAGTTTTGTCCAGTTTAGACAAAAATCACGTGACATTGACTTTGTACACGTTTTCTAGCCACAGTTTTGGTAACTTTGCAGTGTTTGATCGTTTCCAAAGTGATAGCCAACAAAGAACCTGATGCAAGATTTATTGCAAAGGGATAACGTCATCATGACATCATCACCTTATTTTATATTTATTTTTGAATATTCAATTTTTCCCGATAGGTTTTGTACACGTTTTTCTACTTAACACAAGTGAACAAGTAGTCTTTAACTTCGGCGCAAGATTACTATAAGAAAGAAAGAGAAATCGGGTACTTTACGCTTTGTTATTTTATTTGAAATATGCCTAAGAGTCGGAATATGAAGTAATATTTCATAAAAATTGTTCAGTTTAAGCGCAAATCACGTGACACGAACTTAAAGGAGCAGTGTTTCTGCAAACGAGTTTATAGCCCATTGACTGTGTACACGTTTTTGAGGGACAATTTTGGTAACCGTGCAATGTTTGATCGATGGCAAAATAATAGCTAATAAAGACCCTGATGCAAGATTTATAGCAAATTTATGACGTCACGATGACGTCATTGCCTTATTTTATATTCAATTTTGAATATTTTATATTGTCCCATACGTTTTGTCCACGTTTTTCTACTTAATACAAGTGAACAAATAGTCTGTAACTTTGGCGCAAGATTACTATCAGAACGAAAGAGAAATCGGGTACTTTACGCTCTGTTATTTTATTTCAAATATGCCTAAGAGTCGGGATATGGAGTAATATTTCATGAAAGGTGTTCAGTTTAAGTGCAAATCACGTGACATGGACTTAAAGGAGCAGTGTTTCTGCAAATGAGTTTTTTTGCCCTAGACTTTGTACACGTTTTCAAGGTTCAATTTTAAAACCTTTCCGATGTTTGATGGTTATCAAAGTGACAGCCAACAAAGACCGAGATACAAAAAATATTGTGAGTAAAGGACGTCATGATGATGCTATCATGTCATTTATTCGTGATTTTTCAATATTTTTTTAGCCCATTGACTTTGTACACGTTTTCAAGCAAGCATTTGGGTTAGTTTGAGAGCTTTGATCAACTTCAAAGTTCCAGCCAACACAGACCTTGATGCCAAAATACGTCCAAATTTATGACGTCGTGATGACGTCATCATGTGATTTATTATTGATTTTTAAATATTTATTACAGCCCATTGACTTAGTACACGTTTTCGAGCCACTATTTTCGTACCTTAGTAATCGTTGATCATCGTCAAATTTACGGCCGGCACTAACTATACAACGAAGATAATTCTAAAATATTTATGTTAAGATGACGTCATCACTTGATTTGTTATTAAATTGTGAATACTTAAAAATTCCTTTAAATGTATAAAAACCCATATAAAATCAACCGTGGCCTCCCGCAACATTCTGTTTGCAGCAAGTGCCAGGATAACATGTGGTCTTGATTTCGTCTCGTGTAGGTCAAATGACATAACCGTTCCTTCCGGTTTAAACCGGAAGTAGGCTTATTTTTTGAAAGTGGTAAAAGCCGTCAGGATTTTTTCAACATAAGGCCGCTGTCGGGTTGAAACCTTGCTAAAATCTTGGAGAGGAAGTGCTTTGAGCAAATATTGAGCTCATTTAGTGATAACGTCATAAATAATTGCTTTTTTTCATGACGGACATTATCAACATGTCAAATGTTATTTTAATTCTGCCTGGGCTCTACTTTTCCGTTGATTAAAAAGGCGCGTGACACCCGATGATCTGCGTGGGGACGTATTAAGTCCTGAACCCCAAACAGGACGGGTGATGAAGTCAACGACAACATCAGACCCTTAACTTGCAGATTCAGCGTGGCAACAGTTGCCAAAGAATGGAAGGGTAGTTTTAAAGTGTATATCATACAGTTAAACTTCTAGTCACAGTTATCAAAAGTGAAATTCATTTTTGCGCCAAAATGTTCAGGATAGGGCAACAGGTGTCATTTCTAGTGGTCCTGCAATCTTTGTTCTTATATTTTGTACACAGAAAATGTGAAACGTGCAATGGATTACTCTTATGTTAGATATTATCAAAGACTTTTTGCTTTTTAGTGTGCAATGCATATTTATGATTATGCAAATAACACGGGTTCCGCAGACCAATGTCAGTGGAGAATACACTCTTTAAGGCCCCTATATCTTCTAAAGTACATGTCAGAATGGGTTCTAATTTTGCAGATACCTTGAATAGAGAGTGCTTAAGAGGGAAATTGACCTTATGTGATGATGACATCATGAGTAGACAAGTCACGTGACATTAAACTGAACTCTTGAAGGCCCTATATCTCCTGATGTATCAGACTAATCAGATTCAAATCTTGCAGATATCTTGAAAAGGGTGTGCTTCAGAGGAATATTGACCTCATGTGATGATGTCGTCACCAGGAGACAAGTCACGTGACATTAAAGGGAAACTCTTCAAACCACTATACCTCGAAAAGTACATGTCCGATGCGGTTGAAACTTTGTGTGTAGCTTCAAAGGGAAGGGTTTTCGACGAAGCCAGAATTCTGCAAAAATAAGAGGCAGTTTGACAAGAACTTGCACTTCCTTTTGCTTATATTTCCCTTACTACTGCAAATATGGAATTCAAACTTATATCAATGGATAGAGGAACATGTGGCCTTTCAGATGACACCAAGATTGCAAGATTTAGATAATTACAAGACCTTTTGTGCTCGAATATATGAAGTCTTCTCTGGGCGAAAACAGCACCCGGCGCAGCGCGCAGTCAGAATTTCGCAAAAATATAAAGCAGTCAGAAAGAACTCGCACTTCCTTTTGCAGATATTTCCCTAACTGCTGTAAATATGGATATAAAACGTATATGAATCGATAGAAGAAGATGTGCCCTTTCAGGTTACACAAAGATAGCCAGATTTGGATAATTTTTAGACCTTTTATGCTCGAATACATGAAGCAATCACTGTGCAAGTACAGGACATGGTATAGCGCAAAAAAAAATTACGCAAAAATATCAAGCAGTCAGACAAAACCTGCCACTTCCTTTGGCAGATATTTCCCTAACTACTGCAAATATGGAAATCAAACTTATATGAATGGATAGAGGAACATGTAGCCGTTCCGAGAACAGCAAAATTGCAAGATTTAGATAATTCTCAGATCTTTTATTCTCGATTATATGAAGAATTCTCTGCGCAGGATCAGGACCGGTATAGCGCAGACGAAGCCAGAATTCCGCCACAAAAGGAGGCAGTTGCAAAAGAACTCGCACTTCCTTTGGCAGCTATTTCCCTAACTACTCCAAATAAAGCTATAAAACTTCTATAAATGGATAGAAGAACGTGTGGCCTTTCATATGACAGCAAGATTGCAAGATTTCGATAATTTTCAGACCTTTTATGGTCGATTATATGAAACATTCTCTGCGCGGGATAAAGACCAGTAGAGCGCAGAAGGAGGCAGAATTCCGCAAAAATATCAAACAGTAAGATAAGAACTGCCACTTCCTTTGGCAGTTATTTCCCTAACTACTCCAAATATGGATATGAAACTTATATGAATAGATAGAGGAACATGTGGCCTTTCAGATGACACCAAGATTGCAAGATTTGGATAATTCTCAGACCTTTTATGCTCGATTATATGAAGCATTCTCTGCGCGGCATAAGGACCGCTATAGCGCAGACGAAGCCAGAATTCCGCAAAAATATCAAACAGTCAGATACGAACTGGCGCTTCCGTTGGCAGATATTTCCCTAACTACTGCAAATATGGATATGGAACTTATCCAAATAGGTAGGGAAACACGTGGCCTTTCAGATGACAGCAACATCGCCAGATTTAGATAATACTTAGACCTTTTGTGCTCGAATATAAGTAGCATTCTCTGCGCGGGATAAGGACCGGTATAGCGCAGACGAGGCCAGAATTCCGCAAAAAAAGGAGGCAGTTGGAAAAGAATTCGCACCTTCTTCGGCAGCTATTTCCCTATCTACTGCAAATATGGATATGAAACTTATACAAATAGATAGGGGAACATGTGGCCTTTCATATGACAGGAAGATTGCAAGATTTGGATAATTCTCAGACCTTTCACGCTCGATTATATGAAGCATTCTCTCTGTGGGATAAGGATAAGTATTGCGCAGACGAAGCCAGAATTCCGCAAAAAAAAGGAGGCTGTTGGAAAAGAACTCGCACTTCCTTTGGCAGCCTTTTCCCTAACTATTTCGAATTTGGATATGAAACTTATATGAATAGATAGGGGACAATGTGGCCTTTCAGATGACAGCAAGATTGGCAGATTTAGATAATTCTCAGACCTTTTATGCTCGTTTACATGAAGCATTCTCTGCGCGGGACAAGGACCAGTATAGCGCAGACCAAGCCAGAATTCGGCTAAAAAAGGAGGCAGTTGGAGAAGAACTCGCACTTCCTTTGGCGGCTATTTCCCTAACTACTCCAAATAAAGATATAAAACTTCTATAAATGGATAGAGGAACATGTGGCCTTTCAGATGACAGGAAGATTCCAAGATTTGGATAATTCTCAGACCTTTTATGGTCGATTATATGAAGCATTCTCTGCGCAGCATAAGGACCGCTATAGTGCAGACGAAGCCAGAATTCCGCAAAAATATCAAACAGTCAGATAAGAACTGGCGCTTCCGTTGGCAGATATTTCCCTAACTACTGCAAATATGGATATGAAACTTATATCAATAGATAGGGGAACACGTGGCCTTTCAGATGACAGCAACATCGCCAGATTTAGATATTTCTTAGACCTATCGTGCTCGAATAGCCTTCTCTGCGCGGGATAAGGACCGGTATAGCGCAGACGAAGCCGGAATTCTGCAAAAAAAGGAGGCTGTTGGAAAAGAACTCGAAACTCGTTTGACAGTTGTTTCCCTAACTACTCGAAATATGGATATAAAACTTATATGAATTGATAGGGGAACATGTGGCCTTTCAGATGACAGGAAGATTGCAAGATTTAGATCATTCTTAGACCTTTAATGCTCGATTACATGAAGCATTCTATGCGCGGGACAAGGACCATTATAGCGCAGACAAAGACTGAATTCCGCAAAAAAGGAGGCAGTTGGAAAAGAACTCGCACTTCCTTTGCCAGCTATTTCCCTAACTACTCCAAATAAAGATATAAAACTTCTATAAATGGATAAAAGAACATGTGGCCTCTCAGATGACAGCAAGATTGCAAGATTTGGATAATTTTCGGACCTCTTATGGTCGATTATATGAAGCATTCTCTGCGCGGGATAAGGACCGCTATAGCGCAGACGAAGCCAGAATTCCGCAAAAATATCAAACAGTCAGATAAGAACTGGCGCTTCCGTTGGAAGATATTTCCATAATACTGCAAATATGGATATGAAACTTATCCAAATAGATAGGGGAACATGTGGCCTTTCAGATGACAGCAACATCGCCAGATTTAGATAATTCTTAGACCTTTTATGCTCGAATATATGTAGCATTCTCTGCGCGGGATAAGGACCGGTATAGCGCAGACAAAGCCAGAATTCCGCAAAAAAAGGAGGCAGTTGGAAAAGAATTCGCACTTTCTTTGGCAGCTATTTCCCTAACTACTTCAAATATGGATATGAAATTTATACAAATAGATAGGGGAACGTTTGGCCTTTCATATGACAGGAAGATTGCAATATTTGGATAATTCTCAGAGCTTTTATGCTCGATTACATGAAGCATTCATAAGTATTCCGTAGACGAAACCAGAATTCCGCAAAAAAAGAAGGCTGTTGGAAAAGAACTCGCACTTCCTTTGGCAGCCTTTTCCCTAACTATTTCAAATTTGGATATGAAACTTATATGAATAGGTAGGGGACCATGTGGCCTTTCAGATGACAGCAAGATTGGCAGATTTAGATAATTCTCAGACCTTTTATGCTCGATTACATGAAGCATTCTCTGTGTGAGACAAGGACCAGTATACCGCAGACGAAGCCAGAATTCTGCAAAAACAGGAAGCTGTTGGAAAAGAACTCGAACTTCGTTTGACAATTGTTTCCCTAAATACTCGAAATATGGTTATGAAACTTATTTGAATTGATAGGGGATACATGTGGCCTTTCAGATGACAGCAAGATTGGAAAATATAGATAATTCGTAGACTTTTTATGATCGAATATATGGAGCATTCTCTGGGCGGGATAAAGACTTGTATAGCGCAGACGAAACCAGAATTCCGCAAAAAAAAGAGGCAGTTGGAAAAGAACTCGCACTTCCTTTGGCAGCTATTTCGCTGTCTACTCGAAATATAGATATGAAACTTTTACAAATAGATAGGGGAACATGTGGCCTTTCAGATGACACCAAGAGTGCAAGATTTAGATAATTCTCAGACCTTTTATGCTCAATTATATGAAGCATTATCTGCGCAGGATAAGGACCGGTATAGCGCAGACGAAGCCACAATTCCGCAAAAATATCAAACAGTCCGACAAGAACTGGCACTTCCTTATACAAACAGATATGGAAACACGTGGCCTTTCAGATGACAGCAAGATTGGAAAGGTCCAACAATTATCTAAATTTTCAAATCTTGCTGTCACCTGAAAGGCCACATGTTCATCTATCCATTCATATAAGTTTATCTTAATCTGCGCGGGATAAGGACCAATATAGCGCAGACGAGGCCAGAATTCTGCAAAAAAATATCAAACAGTCAGACAAGAACTGCCACTTCCTTTGGCAGGTATTTCCCTAATTACTGCAAATATGGATATGTAACTTATACGAATAAATAGGGGAACATGTAGGCTTCGAGATGACACCAAGATTGGAATATTTAGATAATTAACAGACCTTTTATGGTCAATTATTTGAAGCATTCTCTGCGTGGGATAAGGACCGGTATAGCGTAGACGAAGCTACAATTCCTCAAAAATATCAAACAGTCCGACAAGAACTGGCACTTCCTTATACAAACAGATATGGAAACACGTGGCCTTTCAGATGACAGCAAGATTGGAAAGGTCCAACAATTATCTAAATTTTCAAATCTTGCTGTCACCTGAAAGGCCACATGTTCATCTATCCATTCATATAAGTTTATCTTAATCTGCGCGGGATAAGGACCAATATAGCGCAGACGAGGCCAGAATTCTGCAAAAAAATATCAAACAGTCAGACAAGAACTGCCACTTCCTTTGGCAGGTATTTCCCTAATTACTGCAAATATGGATATGTAACTTATACGAATAAATAGGGGAACATGTAGGCTTCGAGATGACACCAAGATTGGAAGATTTAGATAATTAACAGACCTTTTATGGTCAATTATTTGAAGCATTCTCTGCGTGGTATAAGGACCAGTATACAGCAGACGAAGCCAGAATTCCGCAAAAAATATCAAACAGTCAGACAAGAACTGGCACTTCCTCTGGCAGATATTTCCCTAACTACTGCAAATATGGATATAAAACTTATACTATTAGATAGAAGAACATGTGGCCTTTCAGATGACAGCACGATCGCCCGATTTAGATAATTGTTAGACCTTTTATGCTCGAATATATGAAGCATTATCTGCGTGGGATAAGGACCAGTATAGCGCAGACGAAGCCAGAATTCCGCAAAAAAGGAGGCTGTTTGAAAACAACTCGCACTTCCTTTGGCAGCTATTTCCCTAACTACTCCAAATATGGATATGAAACTTATATGAATGGATAGAGGAACATGTGGCCTTTCAGAAGACACCAAGATTAGAAGATTTAGATAATTCTCAGACCTTTTATGCTCGATTATATGAAGCATTCTCTGCGCGGGATAAGGACCAGTATACCGCAGACAAAGCCAGAATTCCGCAAAAAATATCAAACAGTCAGACAAGCACTGGCACTTCCTCTGAAAGATATTTCCCTAACTACTGCAAATATGGATATGAAACTTATACTATTAGATAGAAGAACATGTGGCCTTTCAGATGACAGCACGATCGCCCGATTCAGATAATTCGTAGACCTTTTATGCTCGAATATATGAAGCATTATCTGCGTGGGATAAGGACCAGTATAGCACAGACGAAGCTACAATTCCGCAATAAATGAGGCTGTTTGAAAAGAACTCGCACTTCCTTTGGCAGCTATTTCCCTAACTACTCCAAATATGGATATGAAACTTATATGAATGGATAGAGGACCATGTGGCCTTTCAGAAGACAGCAACAAAATGTAAAATTTAGATAATTCTTAGACTTTTTATGCTCGAATATATGAAGCCTTATATATGCGGGATCAGGACCGGTATAGCGCAGACGAAACCAAAATTCCGCAAAAAAAGGAGGCAGTTGGAAAAGAACTCGCATTTCCTTTGGCAGATATTTCCCAAACTACTGCAAATTTGGATAAGTAACTTATATGAATGGATAAAGGAACATGTGGCCTTTCAGATGACACCAAGATTGGAAGATTTAGATAATTATCAGACCTTTTATGGTCAATTATTTGAAGCATTCTCTGCGTGGGATGAGGACCGGTATACCGTAGACGAAGCTAGAATTCATAAAAAATATCAGGCAGTTCGACACAAACTTGCTTTTCCTTTGGCAGATATTTCCTAACTACTGCAAATATGGATATGTAACGTATACGAACATATAGGGGAACATGTGGCCTTCCAGATGACAGCAAGATTGGAAGATTTAGATAATTGTTAGACCTTTTATGAACGAATATATGAAGCCTTCTCTGCGCGGGATAAGGACCGGTATAGCGCAGACGAAACCAAAATTCCGCAAAAAAAGGAGGCAGTTGGAAAAGAACTCGCACCTCCTTTGGCAGCTATTTCCCTAACTACTGCAAATATGTATATGAAATTTATATGAATGGATAGAAGAACATGTGGCCTTTAAGATGACACCAAGTTTGCCAGATTTAGATAATTCTCAGAACTTTTATGCTCGATTACAGGAAGCGTTCCCTGCGCGAGATAAGGACCGGTATAGCGTAGACGAAGCCCAAATTCCGCAAAAATATCAGGCAGTTCGACACATACTTGCATTTCCTTTGGCAGATATTTCCCTAACTACTGCAAATATGGATAAGTAACTTATACAAACAGATAGGGGAACATGTGGGCTTCCAGATGACAGCAAGATTGCAAAATGTAGATAATTCTTAGACCTTTTATGCTCGAATATATGAAGCCTTCTATGTGCGGGATCAGGACCGGTATAGCGCAGACGAAACCAAAATTCCGCAAAAAAAGGAGGCAGTTGGAAAAGAACTCGCATTTCCTTCGGCAGATATTTCCCAAACTACTGCAAATTTGGATAAGTAACTTATATGAATGGATAAAGGAACATGTGGCCTTTCAGATGACACCAAGATTGCAAGATTTAGATAATTTTCAGACCTTTTATGCTCGATTATATGAAGCATTCTATGCGCGGGATAAGGACCAGTATAGCGCAGACGAAGCCAGAATTCCGCAAAAATATCAAACAGTCAGACAAGAACTGGCACCTCCTTTGGCAGATATTTACCTAACTACAACAAATATGGATATGTAACTTATACGACCAAATAGGGGAACATGTGGGCTTCCAGATGACAGCAAGATTGCAAAATTTAGATAATTCTTAGACCTTTTATGCTTGAATATATGAAGCCTTCTATGTGCGGGATCAGGACCGGTATAGCGCAGACGAAACCAAAAATCCGCAAAAAAAGGGGGCACTTGGAAAAGAACTCGCATTTCCTTTGGCAGATATTTCCCTAACTACTGCAAATTTGGAGATGTACCTGATATGAATGGATAGAGGAACATGTGGCCTTTAAGATTACACCAAGATTAGAAGATTTAGATAAATCTTAGACCTTCTATGCTCGATTACATGAAGCATTCTCTGCGTGGGATAAGGACCAGTATAGCGCAGACGAAGCCAGAATTCCACAAAAAATATCGAACAGTCAGACAAGAACTGCCACTTCCTTTGGCAGATATGTCCCTAATTACTGCAAATATGGATATGTAACTTATACAAACAGACAGGCGAACATGTGATCTTTAGGATAACAGCAAGATTGGAAGATTTAGATAAATATTAGACCTTTTATGCTCGATTACATGAAGCATTCTCTGTTTGGGATAAGGACCAGTATAGCGCAGACGAAGCCAGAATTCCGCAAAAAAGAGGAGGCACTTGGAAAATAACTCGCATTTCCTTTGGCAGATATTTCCCTAACTACTGCAAATTTGGAGATGTACCTGATATGAATGGATAGAAGAACATGTGGCCTTTTAGATTACACCAAGATTGGAAGATTTAGATAATTATCAGTCGTTTTATGCTCGATTACAGGAAGCGATCTGTACGCTGGATAAGGACCGGTATAGCGTAGACGAAGCCAGAATTCCGCAAAAAATTATGAAACAGTCAGACAAGAACTGTCACTTCCTTTGGCAGATATTTCCCTAACTACTGCAAATATGGATATGTAACTTATACGCACAGATAGGGCAACATGTGGCCTTTCAGAAGACAGCAAGATTGGAAGATTTAGATAATTGTTAGACCTTTCATGAACGAATATATGAAGCCTTCTCTGCACGGGATAACGACTGGTATAGCGCAGACAAAACCGAAATTCCGCAAAAAAAGGAGGCAGTTGGAAAAGAACTCGCACCTCCTTTGGCAGCTATTTCCCTAACTACTGCAAATATGAATATAAAACTTATACAATGCATAGAGGAACATGTGGCCTTTCAGATGACACCACGTTTACAAGATTTAGATAATTCTCAGACCTTTTATGCTCGATTACAGGAAGCGTTCTGTGCGCTGGATAAGGACCGGTATAGCGTCGACGAAGCCAGAATTCCGCAAAAAATTATTAAACAGTCAAACAAGAACTGTCACTTCCTTTGGCAGATATTTCCCTAACTACTGCAAATATGGATATTAATCTCATACTATTAGATAGGGAAACATGTGGCCTTTTAGATGACAGCACGATCGCTATATGTAGATAATTCTTAGACCTTTTATGCTCGAATATATGAAGCATTATCTGCGTGGGATAAGGACCAGTATAGCGCAGACGAAGCCAGAATTCCGAAAAAAAAGGAGGCAGTTGGAAAAGAAATCGCATTTCCTTTAGCAGATATTTCACTAACTACTGCAAATTTGGATATGAAACTTATATGAATGGATAGACGGAAATGTGGCCTGTCCGATGACACCCAGATTGCAAACTTTAGATAATTCGTAGACCTTATGTGCTCGAATATATAAAGCATTCTATGCGCGTGATAAGGACCAGTATAGTGCAGACGAGGCCAGAAATCTGCAAAAAAAGGAGGCTGTTTGAAAAGAACTCGCACTTCCTTTGGCAGCTATTTCCCTACCTACTGCAAATATGAATATGAAACTTATATCAATAGATAGAGGAACATGTGGCCTTTCAGATGACACCAAGTTTGCCAGATTTAGATAATTCTCAGACCTTTTATGCTCGATTACAGGAAGCGTTCTCTGCGCGGAATAAGGACCGGTATAGCGTAGACGAAGCCAGAATTCCGCAAAAATATCAAACAGTCCGACAAGAAGTGGCACTTCCTTTGGCAGATATTTCCCTAACTACTGCAAATATGGATATGTAACTTATACAAACAGATAGGGGAACATGTGGCCTTTCAGATGACAGCAAGATTGGAAGATTTAGATAAATATTAGACCTTTTATGCTCGATTACATGAAGCATTCTCTGCGTGGGATAAGGACCAGTATAGCGCAGACGAAGCCAGAATTCCGCAAAAAAAGGAGGCAGTTGGAAAAGAACTCGCATTTCCTTTGGCAGATATTTCCCTAACTACTCCAAATATGGATATGTAACTTATTCAAACAGATAGGAGAACATGTGGCCTCTCAGATGACAGCAAGATTGGAAAATTTAGATAAATCTTTTATGAATAGATTACTGTCAATATGGAGACAACAGTGTATGCGCATTTATAAGACGAAGCCAGAATTCCGCAAATATATCAGGCAGTTCGACACATACTTGCATTTCCTTTGGCAGATATTTCCCTAACTACTACTAAATATCAAACAGTCAGACAAGAACTGGCACTTCCTTTGGCAGATATTTCCCTAACTACTGCAAATATGGATATCAAACTTATACTATTAGATAGGTGAACATGTGGCCTTTTAAATGACAGCAAGATTGCAAGATTTAGATAATTCATAGACCTTTTATGGTCAATTACATGAAGAATTCTCTGCGCGGGATAAGGACCGGTATAGGGCAGACCAAACCAAAATTCTGCAAAAAAAGGAAGCAGTTGGAAAAGAACTCGCACCTCCTTTGGCACCTATTTCCCTAACTACTGCAAATATGAATATGACATTTATATCAATGGATAGACGAACTTGTGGTCTTTCAGATGACACCAAGTTTGCCAGATTTAGATAATTTTCAGATCTTTTATGCTCGATTACAGGAAGCGTTCTCTGCGCGAGATAAATACCGGTATAGCGTAGACGAAACCAGAATTCCGCAACAATATCAGGCAGTTCGACACATACTTGCATTTCCTTTGGCAGATATTTCCCTAACTACTGCATATTTGGATATGAAACTTATATGAATAGATAGGGGAACATATGGCCTTTCAGATGACAGCAAGATTGCAAGATTTAGTTAATTCTCAGACCTTTTATGCTTGATTTCAGGAAGCATTCTCCGCGCGGGATAAGGACCAGTATAGCGCAGACGAAGCCAGAATTCCGCAAAAAATATCAAACAGTCAGACGAGAACTGCCACTTCCTTTGGCATATATTTCCTAACTACTGCAAACATAGATATGTAACTTATACGAACAAACAGGGGAACATGTGGGCTTCCAGATGACAGCAAGACTGCAAAATGTAGATAATTCTTAGACCTTTTATGCTCGAATATATGAAGCCTTCTATGTGCGGGATCAGGACCGGTATAGCGCAGACGAAACCAGAATTCCGCAAAATAAAGAGGCAGTTGGAAAAGAACTCGAATTTCCTTTGGCAAATATTTCCCTAAATACTGAAAATTTGGATATGTAATTTATATCAATGGATACAGAAACTCGTGGCCTTTCCCATGACACCAAGATTGCCAGATTTAGATAATTCTCAGACCTTTTATGGTCAATTATTTGAAGCATTCTCTGCGCGGGATAAGGACCGGTATAGCGCAGACGAAGCTAGAATTCCTCAAAAATATCAGGCAGTTCGACACAAACTTGCATTTCCTTTGGCAGATATTTCCTAACTACTGCAAATATGGATATGAAACTTAGACAAACAGATAGGACAACATGTGGCTTTTCAGATGACAGCAAGATTGGAAAATTTAGATAAATCTTAGACTTTCTATGCTCGATTACATGAAGCATTCTCTGCGTGGGATAAGGACCAGTATAGCGCAGACGAAGCCAGAATTCCGCAAAAAAAGGAGGCTGTTTGAAAAGAACTCGCACTTCCTTTGGCAGCTATTTCCCTAACTACTCCAAATATGGATATGAAACTTATATGAATGGATAGAGGAACATGTGGCCTTTCAGATGACACCAAGATTGCAAGATTTAGATAATTCTCAGACCTTTTATGGTCGATTATATGAAGCATTCTCTGCGCGGGATAAGGACCGGTACAACGTAGCTATTTCCCTAACTACTCCAAATATGGATATGAAACCTATATGAGTGGGTAAAATAACATGTGGCCTTTCCGATTGTAGCGGAAGGGTTTCAGCAACAATTAAGTTTCAGTATTAAGCTCTATTATGCTCAATTACATGAAGCATTCTCTGCGCGGGATAAAGACCGGGATAAGGACCGGTAGAGCGCAGACGAAACCAAAATTCCGCCAAAAAGGAGGCAGTTGGAAAAGTACTCTCACATCCTTTGGCAGCTATTTCCCTAACTACTCCAAATATGGATATGAAACTTATATGAATGGATAGAGGAACATCTGGCCTTTCAGATGACAGCACGATCGCCTGATTTCTGCTCAATTACATGAAGCATTCTATGCGCGGGATAAACATGAGTATAGCGCAGACGAAGCCAGAATTCCGCAAAAATATCAAACAGTCAGACAAGAACTGACACTTCCTTTGGCAGATATTTCCCTAACTACTACAAATATGGAAATTAAACTTTTATAAATGGATAGAGCAACATGTGGCCTTTCAGATGATACCAAGATTTCAAGATTTAGATAATTCTCAGACCTTTTATCCTTGATTATATGAAACATTCTCTGCGCGGGATCAGGACCGGTATCCCGCAAAAATAGGAAGAAGTTGGAAAAGACCTTTCATTTCCTTTGCAGATATTTCCCTAACTTCTGCAAAAATGGATATCAAACTTATATAAATGGATAGAGGAACATGTGGCCTTTCACATGATACCAAGATTGGAGATTTAGATAATTCGTACATCTTTTATGCTCGATAATATGTAGCATTCTCTGCTCGGGGTAAGGACCGGTATAGCGCAGACGAAGCCCAAATTTTGGGGGACCATTTTAACTTTAATAGCTCCCCATATACATGTCACCCGGGATTTGGGCAAAATAAATTTATTCACCAGGGATGATCCTTAAATAGACATAATGAAGTCACACTTTGTTCACACGCGCTATATTATAAGACAGCAAGTGGGGGTAGGTCTTAATGTACTAGGTCTACAGGACATGAGGGAATGAGTTCACAGGAGACTCAATCAGTGAATCCTAGCTTTGGGATGACCAATAACAAAGAATCACTCACATTTTACCGAGAATGCTACAGTAAGAGATTACAGTACAATCACCTTAACAACAGTGGCCATCATCAAGAAATGCCAAGAAGCTGGTCGTCCTGTAAGCAACGACTCATCAGCAGCTTGTGCTCTAGCTGAAATGAAGGTTCATAACAGTCATTAAAACATGCAAAATGAAAAAAATGGCAAAAAAATATGAGTGGAGGAGCCTGTTTGCCGATTTTCAGAGGGCTTTGAAGGATCGGAAAGATGGAGAGAGCTGGTTGAGAATTTGTAATTCACGTATGTGCACCCAGCACTGCCGGTGTATCAGTCTAGTTATACATGGCATTTTATGGGGTGGTGCATTACAAGGGTAGCCATAATCCAGTCCCGCCTCCTGCGATACAGCTTCAAATTCTGATCAAAAGAGGCAGCGGTGGAGAGCCGTAGCCAATGTTCAATACTTGTGTATGCCGTATTCTCACATGGAGACGCCGCACCATGTATTGCCAACATAGAGTGCAACATTAACCGTTGAAAACGGTTAATAGCAGAATTACGGTTACACCTGCTTCGGCTTTCAATTTTCAACAAACTGTGCTATATTTAACCATGGATGGCGTTGTCGCACAACATAGGGTTTGTACACACATTGTCCAGCATAATGCGTGAGCAGTCCTCAACTTTGACCGAGAATTGCTACCAGAACGAAAAAGAAATCAGACTAAATTTCCCCTTCTGTTCGATCGCAAATATACTCAAGTGTGCAAATATCAAATAATATTTTATAAGTTTTTTCCAGTTTAGACAAAAATCACGTGACATGAAATTAAAGGAGCAATTTTCCTGCACACGTGTTTCTAGCCCATTGACTTAGTACACGTTTTCGAGCCACAATTTTGGTGACTTTGCAGTGTTTGATCGTTCCAAAGTGATAACCAACGAAGACCCTGATGACGTCATGATGACTTCATCACCTTATTTTATATTCATTTTTGAACATTCAATTTTTCCCCATAGGTTTTTGTACACGTTTTTCTACTTAACACAAGTGAACAAGTAGTCTTTAACTTCGGCGCAATATTACTATAAGAACGAAGGAGAAATCGGGTACCTTATGCCGTGTTATTTTATTTGAAATATGCCTAAGAGTGCGAATGTGAAGTATTTTTTCATAAAAATTGTTCAGTTTAAGCGCAAATCACGTGACATGAACTTAAAGGAGCAGTGTTTCTGCAAACGAGTTTATAGCCCCTTGACTTTGTACACGTTTTTGAGGGACAATTTTGGTAACCTTGCCATGTTTGATCGATGGCAAAGTAATAGCTAACAAAGACCCTGATGCAAGATTTAAAGCTAATGTATGACGTCACGATGACGTCATTGCCTTATTTTTTAGTCATTTTTGAATATTTTATATTTTCCCATAAGTTTTGTACAAGTTTTTCTACTTAAAACAAGTGTGAACAAATAGTCTTTAACTTTGGCGCGAGATTACTATAAGAACGAAAGAGCAATCGGGTACTTTACGCTGTGTTATTTGATTTGGTATATGTCTAAGAGTCGGAATATGCAGTAATGTTTCATTAAAAGTGTTCCAGTTTGAGTGCAAATCACGTGACATGAACTTAAAGGAGCAGTGTTTCCGCAAATGAGATTTTTTTGCCGTAGACTTTGTACAAGTTTTCAAGGTACAATTTGTAAACCTTTCCGATGCTTGATGGTTATCAAAGTTACAGTCAACAAAGACCGTGATACAAAAATTATTGTAAGTAAAGGACGTCGTGATGACGTCATCATGTGATTTATTATTGATTTTTCAATATTTATTTCAGCCCATTGACTTTGTACACGTTTTCGAGGCACTATTTTCTAATTCTAAAATATTTATGTCAGGATGACGTCATCAAGTGATGTATTATTAAATTTTGAATACTTAAATATTCCTTTAAATGTATAAAACCCATATAAAATCAACCGTGGCCTCCCGCAACATTCTGTTTGCAGCAAGTGCCAGGATAAAATGTGGTCTTGATTTCTTCTCGTGCAGGTCAAATGACATAAACATTCCTTCCGGTTTTAACCGGAAGTAAGCTTATTGTTTGAAAGTGGTAAAAGCCGTAAAGAATGCGTCTGTCAGTGTTAGTGCTGGGTTGAAACCTTGCTAATATCTTGGAGAGGAAGTGCTTTAGGCGAATATTTAGCTCATTTCGTGAAAACGTCATAAATATTGCTTTTTCTCAATACAGACATTATCGGCGTTATCAGTATGTCAAACGTTATTAATTCTGCCTCGATTCTACTTTTCCGTTGATTAAAAAGGCGCGTGGCACCCGATGATCTGCGTGGGGACGTATTAAGTCCTGAACCCCAAACAGGACGGGTGATGAAGTCAATGACAACATCAGACCCTTAACTTGCAGATTCAGCGTGGCGTCATTTGCCAAAGGATGGTCGAGTAGTTTTAAAGTGTATATCATACAGTTCAACTTCTAGTCACAGTTATCAAAAGTAAAATTCATTTTTGCGCCAAAATGTTCAGGATAGTGCAACAGATGTCATCTCTAGTGGTCCTGCAATCTTTGTTCTTATATTTTGTACACAGAAAATGTGAAATGTGCGATCAATTACTCTTATGTTAAATATTATCAAAGATTTTTTGGTTTTTAATGTGCAATGCATATTTATGATTATGCAAATAACGCAGGTTCGCAGACCAATGTCAGGGGAGAATACACTCTTTAAGGCCATATTTCTTCTAAAGTACATGTCCAATTGGGTTCAAATTTTGCAGATACCTTGAATAGAGAGTGCTTAAGGGGAAAATTGACCTTCTGTGATGATGACATCATGAGCAGACAAGTCACGTGACATTAAATTGAACTCTTGAAGGCCCTATATCTCCTGATGTACCAGACTAATCGGGTTCAAATCTTGCAAATATCTTGAGAACGGGGTGCTTAAGGGGAATATTGACCTCATGTGATGATGTCGTCATCAGGAGACAATTCACGTGACATTAAGGGGAAACTCTTCAAACCACTATACCTCGAAAAGTACATGTCCGATGCGGTTGAAACTTTGTGTGTGGCTTGAAAGGGAAGGGTTTTAGACGAAGCCAGAATTCCGCAAAATTAAGAGGCAGTTGGACAAGAACTCGCACTTCCTTTTGCTGATATATACCTTACTACTGCATATATCGATATGAAACATATGGTCTTTCAGGTGACACCAAGATTGCCAGATCTAGATTCTTGATTTTTTTCTGCTCTAATATATCAAGCATTCTCTGCGCAGGATAAGTACCGGTAAAGCGCAGACGATGCCAAATTCCACAAAAATAGGAGGCAGTTGGAAAATAACTCGTACTTCCTTTTGCAAATATGGATATGAAACTTATATGAATGGATCGAGGAACATGTGGCCTTTCACATGACACCAAAATTGGAAGATTTAGAAGATTTAGATAATTCTTATGCCTTTAATGCTCGAATATATGAAGCATTCACTGTGTGAGAAATACGCAAAATATCAAGCAGTCAGACAAGAACTGGCACTTCCTTTAGCAGATATTTTCCTTACTACTCCAAATATGGATATGAAACTTATATGAAAGGATAGAGGAACATGTGGCCCTTCAGACGACAAAAAATTGCAAGATTTAGATACTTCATAAACCTATTAGGATGGAGTACATGAAGCATTCATTGTGCCAGTACAGGAACCGGTATAACACAAAGTCACAATTCCGAATAAATATCATGTAGTCAGACAAGAGCTGGCACTTCTTTTTGCAGATATTTCCCTAACTACTGCAAATATGGAAATCAAATTTAAATCAATGGATAGAGGAACATCTGACCTTTCCGATGACACCAAGATCGCAGATTTAGATAATTATTAGACCTTTTGTGCTTGATTATATGAAGTATTCTCTGTGCGAGATAAGGACCGGTATAGTGCCGACTAAGAATTCCGCAAAATTACCAAGCAGTTTGACAAGAAGTTGCACTTCCTTTTGCAGATATTTCCCTAACTACTGAAAATATGGATATGAAACTTATATGAAAAGATAGGGGAACATGAGGCCTTTCAGACGGCAGCAAGATTGGAAGATTTAGATAATTATTAGACCTTTTATGCTTGATTATATGAAGCATTCTCTGCCCGAGATAAGGACCGGTATAGCGCAGACTAAGAATTCCGCAAAAATACAAAGCAGTTGGACAACAACTTGCACATCCTTTTGCAGATATTTCCCTAACTACTGCAAATCAGGATATGAAACTTATATGAATGGATAGAAGAACATGTGGCCTTTCAGATGACACCAAGATGGGAAGATTTAGATAATTATTACACCTTTTATGGTCGATTATATGAAGCAATCACTGTGCGAGTACAGGACCCGGTATAACACAAAGTCAGAATTACGCAAAAATATCAAGCAGTCAGACAAGAACTATCACTTGATTTTGCAGATATTTCCCTAACTACTGCAAATATGGAAATTAAACTTTTATAAATGGATAGAGCAACATGTGGCCTTTCAGATGATACCAAGATTTCAAGATTTAGATAATTCTCAGACCTTTTATCCTTGATTATATGAAACATTCTCTGCGCGGGATCAGGACCGGTATCCCGCAAAAATAGGAAGAAGTTGGAAAAGACCTTTCATTTCCTTTGCAGATATTTCCCTAACTTCTGCAAAAATGGATATCAAACTTATATGAATGGATAGAGGAACATGTGGCCTTTCACATGATACCAAGAGTGGAGATTTAGATAATTCGTACATCTTTTATGCTCGATAATATGTAGCATTCTCTGCTCGGGGTAAGGACCGGTATAGCGCAGACGAAGCCAGAATTTCGAAAAATAAGAGGCAGTTTGACAAGAACTTGCATTTCCCTTTGCAGATATCTCCCTAACTACTGCAAATATGGAAATCAAACTGAAATCAATGGATAGAGGAACATCTGACCTTTCCGATGACACCAAGATCGCGGATTTAGATAATTATTAGACCTTTTATGCTTGATTATATGAAGCATTCTCTGCCCGAGATAAGGACCGGTATAGCGCAGACTAAGAATTCCGCAAAAATACAAAGCAGTTGGACAACAACTTGCACATCCTTTTGCAGCTATTTCCTTAACTACTGCAAATCAGGATATGAAACTTATACGAATGGATAGAGAAACGTGTGGCCTTTCAGATGATACCAAGATGGGAAGATTTAGATAATTCGTACACCTTTTATGGTCGATTATATGAAGCAATCACTGTGCGAGTACAGGACCCGGTATAACACAAAGTCAGAATTACGCAAAAATATCAAGCAGTCGGACAAGGGCTGCCACTTCCTTTTGCAGATATTTCCCTAACTACTGCAAACAAGGAAATTAAACTTAAATCAATGGATAAAGGAACATGTGGCCTTTTAGATGACATGAAGATTGGAAGATTTAGATAATTCGCAGACCTTTTATGCTCGATTATATGAAGCATTCTCTGCGCAGGGTAAGGACCGGTATAGCGCAGACGAAGCCAGAATTCCGCAAAAAAGGAGGCAGTTTGACAAGAACTCGCACTTCCTTTTGCAGCTATTTCCCACAGTAATGCAAATATGGATATGAAACTTACATGAATTGATACAGGAACATGTGGCCTTTCGCAAATATGGATATGTAACTTATATGAATGGATAGAGGAACATGTGGCCTTTCCGATGACACCAAAATTGCAAGATTTAGATAATTTTAAGACCTTCTAAGCTCGAATATATGACGCATTCTCTGCGCAGGAAAAGGACCGGTATAGCGCAGACGAAGCCAGAATTCCGCAAAAAGAGGAGGCTGCGGGAAACGAACTCGCACTTCCTTTAGCAGCTATTTCCCTAACTACTAGAAATTTCGATATAAAACGTATTTCAATAGACAGAGGAACACGTGTCCTTTCGGATGACACCAAGATTACAATTTTTAGATAATTCTCAGATCTTTTATGCTCGATTATATAAAGCATTCACTGTGCGGAAACAGGACCGGTATAGCGCAGACAAAGCCAGAATTCCGCAAAAATAGGAGGCCGTTGGACAAGAACTCACACTTCTTTTGGCAGCTATTTCCCTAACTACTGCAAATATGGATATAAAACTTATATGAATAGATAGGGGAACATGTGCCCTTCCAAATGACACCAAGATTGCCAGATTAATTTTCAGACCTTTTATGCTCGAATATATGAAACATTGTTGGAATACATCGGAATGCAACGAATGCAGTAGGGTCAAATATGTACGAATTTCCAAAGTTAAGGGTAGGGCTACGAAAAGACTCAATACCAGTGTAACTAAACATCCAGATTTCAAAAAATCTGCACAATTTGAGTCTTGGACTATTGAGTAATTGATTTCTCTTAACAAGTTTGATACTTTGACCTCTACTTATGTTGGAATTCAGACGGGAATAGCCTAAACATGTGCAGCAATTGAGGTAGGTGAACGAATTCAGAATTATAGAGTCATATAGCAAAATGAAAAACAATCGAAATAACTAAATCACCAAATTCCTATATAAATGCACAATTTGAAACTTGGACTACTTACGATTTCAGACCTTGAAATAGATGTTAGGAGCTTTAAATGATGTTAGGAGCTTTAATGAAAATTCCTTCAACAGAAAGCGGAACTCTCTGTCGAAAGGTGCTAGAATTGCCAGATTTGGAGGATATTCGGACTTTTTATGCTCAAATATCTGGAGACATCTTTGCCTTGAAAGGGGACCGTTTAAATGCAGACAAAGAGAGAATTAAAAAAAAATTAGCAGTGGGACAAGAGGGTTTGCCTTTTTTCGCCATTTTCCTAGCATGGATATGAAACGTGATTTTTACACAGTAGTTGGATCGCCAGATTTAGACAATCTGTAGACGTTTTATGGTCGAACATATGGAGCTGTATTTGCGCGGGATGGGGATCGATAATGTGAGGACGAATGCAAAAATTCACACAAACAGCAAGCAGTCTGAGAAGAACTCGTCTTCTTACTCCCATATTTCCCTTAACACCAAGGACGAATATGAAACGTATCAATTATTAGAACATGCGCCCTTTCGGATAGTGGTAGGATTGCTAGATTTGGACAATCTTCACACCCGTTATGTTCGAATACATAGACCCATCTTTGTGCGGGAAGAGGACTGCTAAAGTGTGGAGAAAGGGGAAAAGTCACGAATCTGGCAAGCAGTTACAGATCTCTTGCCTTCTTTTTTCGTGTATTTCCCCAATAACTAGAAATATAAAACCTATGTCATCTGATGAAGGAAAGTGTGCCCTTTCATATGTCGCTGAGACTGTTAGATTTGATGCACTTTTAGACCTTTAATGCCCGGGTATAGGGAGCCATCTTTACTGGGGAAGATCGAGGACCGGTAAAATGAGGCAAAGGGAAATTGAACAAAAGTAGCAAGCATCAGGACTTTTATGCTCAAATATTGAGCCATGTGCGCAGGAAGAGGATTAGTAGAGTGTGCACGAAGGGAGAACTGCACAAAAATAACAAGCAGTGAGACATGAACTCTTGCCTTCTTCGATGGGTATTTCCCTAACAATAACAAATTTGGATCTGAAACTTCGACTAATGGATAGAGGAATAAGTACTATTTCAGATGCCGCCATGAATGACACATTTGGACAAATTTCTGAACTGTTATGCTCGAATATAATGGAGCCATTCTCTGCCCAGGAAGAGGCAATAGTCCGGCCAGTGGACGCAAGGGGGGGCATGCTCCTGCCACACGGAATTTTGTTCACTAAAAATACTTCGTAGGTGTGTGAGAAAGAGAGTAATGAGTATATCAGCGCCAATACCCTAGGAAACCAACACCACGACATAAAAACAAGGACGTCACGACCGTCACGCTTCTGAAAGTTCTTCTTCCCCAAAATCATGCTGAATAAGCCCGAAACTGTATTCAGTTTGGACCCCTCCCCCAACGCCAAAGCTGGATTTGCTGCTGGGAAGACCAGTAATGTGTGAACAAAGGACAAATTGCAAAAACACAGGAAGCACTAGCTCAGACAAGAACTCTTGCCTTGTTCAGCTTATTATGAAAATGAAACTTACGTCAATGGATAGAGGAACATGTGTCCTTTGGTTGTTATCATGTTTACCACATTTCATGCATTTTTAAACTTTTTAGGCTAAAATAGTGGGGTCACACTGTGGGCTGAAGTGTCTCGGTAAGGTGTGAGCAAAGAGCAGTGGGACAACTCTAGCCTTCTTTCGCAGGTATTTCCAAAGCTTCAGCTTAAACATGGACAGGAAAATTACATCTGTGGACAGAGAAATATTTACCGTCTCCGAAAATATCAAGATCAGCCCATTTTGACCGTTTCAGAATATTTACTGTAAACTCGGCTATAGAGACATGCAGCGGCAGACGCAGACCGACTACCGTGTGGACAAAGCGAAAACGAACGAAATAGGAAGCATGTCTAAGGAAAACTCTGACCCCCATTTCTGTTCTGTTGCAAAATGTCATGAAATTTTCTTTTTGGATAACAAACATAAAACCTTTCCAAAGACTCCAGGATCAGCCCATCTCTTGACAATTTAATATCGGATATAAAGACAACGGGGCGGGCATTTGACGTGTGTAGCATGCAAAACCCCCAAAAATACGAGGCCTTTTTGTTTAATGTTTCCAAATATCGAAATAAAATGATCTCCAGTGGATAGTGAAATGTGCATTCTTGTCCAGTCACGCCAACCTCGAACATTCGGACCATTTGTCAACTAACTTAACCTCCGAGATAAAAACTCTTCCACCAAAAGAGACCAACTAACGTGTGTACAATGAGGGAAACAATTTCATTTATTCGGCATTTTTCATGAAAAAGAACAGAACAACATTAAACAAAACACATGACATATAATACACTGAAATCACAAACACAAACATTACCAATGCCCGGAGAGGAAACAGTTCATCCAATAACTGTCACCCGTAAGACTTTCATTTCTGAAGTTCCAGGTTTTACATAAACGTGCACACATATACAAAATAAAGTCACAGCACAACGAAAATATGATTCAAGAAATGGCAAATAAATGAATCGAAAAGAAAAAGTACATTCAGTTGGCAAAAATCAGATAAATATGACATACAAATACATTAAAATAACAAAATTAAATTAATTACAGAAACAAATCAATCAATCAACAAGTAACTCAAAACAATGAAAGAAATTTATTGTGTAAAAACCGAAAAAAAGAAAGACACCATGAAATAACAAAATACAGTTGAATACCGACAAAAGCAAAACCATTGACACATCTGGCCCACATGGCAAATCCTAGGTATTCAAATCCCCCCATTTTGTGCTTCCTTGCACCAAACAACACAGTGCCCCTCCCACAACTTGCCAGTCCCAACGACCTTATTACAAGGGTACTCCACTGCAAATTCAATCAGTACTCTGTCAAGTTTCATATACTTTCAAATTCAAGGGGGTACTTGGTAAGTTGATCCGGTATGGAAGGGTTATTTAAACCACTTCAGTTCTCAAACGTTCAGGTACATGTAGTTCATTTCAAGAGCATGTAATTGGCAAAATGATGAAGTTTTTAAATTCGTGCCCTAAGGTTTGTCCAGCCTGATCGTTTCAATATACCACCTGTTCACTAAGACTATTTCACGGTCAAAAGCTCTATGAAGACCTCTAAACAAAAATGTAAGCAAAAGATGGACGCTTTTAGATTCACGCAAAGACAAATTCAATGTACATATGCAACCAATCCATGTAATCCATTTTAAATCTTCTTCACTAGAGAATTATTCTGGTTGCTCAACATGAATTTTGTTCTAACTTGTCAATATATAAGGTTTCTGTTGTGAAGGTACCAGATAGGCTACTTGTATTCCAGAAAAGTCAACACCAGAGACTTGCAAGATGAAAGCAAAACATAATAAGTCTGTTTGATTTGGTAGTGACATAACAAGATTTTCCCGAGAAATTTTGTACTCATTATCAGCTTCAAACTACATGTTAACTAAGGTACAATTCAGGTCCACTATTTTCTTTAACCATCCTATATGCAAACCTTTGGTTTCCTTAGTAATGTACTGAGATGCATTTTATTAGCATGACAACATCTTTGGAAGCCATGAATACCTTGAAGGTCATCAAACTGACATTATGTTGGCCTATACACAAGAGCATTGTTACCAAATAAAGTGCTAGCTGACACGATGTGATAAGGAAAGTCGTCGGTATACATAAGAACTGGATTGGGCTAAAGACACTTCCTTGAGGTACACCAGATGGTATAGAAAAGCCATGCAAAATAGGAACCTTTTCAACAAAACCTTTTGCTGCCACCACAAGACAAACGGTCACTGCAACAGTTGCAAATTACCAGTTCTGTTTTGTTGAGGAAATCAAAATCGTGCTGTTGTTACTTTTATTGCCCCTAAAAATGGTCAGTGTACTTTTACAACAGATATTGCACCCAGAATTTGCTCATGCTATTCCAGGACAGACAAGATAAGAAAACGATGAGAGAGGTTGAGCATGTCACAGCATGGAGCATATCACTGTTCAACCAGCAGCAGAAGACTAACAAGTAGAACAGATAGGCACAATGTTAGAGTCCAAATCTTGGCCGTAATTGTGGTAGTTCAGGCGTAAAAAAGTCTCAAACAAATTTTTAATTAGGATAACATGATTTAAGAGATGGCATGAGACAGATGACAAGTGACAGAAAGACAAAATTATCAACAAGCCAATAAAATCACTTCAAAAGGAGGGCACAGAGGACTTAATAAGTAAAACTGTATACTTTTTTAAATGAGTAAATTCACAAGACTAAAAAGGAGTAAGAAAACTTTTTTTAGAGTATGGCCTTCATTTTGCGGATCATTTTCTTACGCTTGGAAATATGGAAATGAAACATTCTCCAAAGTACAAGAGATGATACCCATCACAATTAGCCTAGGTCAGAATTTTCAACCATTTGGAGACTATTCAACCTCATATATAGAGACCAAATTTAGAACTGAAACAGATCGACTAACATGTACAAGAAGGAGAAGATTACTAGCAACCACAACAACTGACCCAAGCTTTTCCCTTCATTTTTGTCTAGTTCTTTTACATTTACATTAAATTGGGAATATCAGAATGAAACATTCTTCAGTGGAGATGTACAACAAAATGAAAACAAAATCAGTTGATTTTCACCAACCCTACCGTCAAAGACAAATGCTTAATTAGGATTAGGCCTTATATAGAGCCAACTTTGCTGCAAAACCATCCAATTACAAGACCAACTTACAAATGGGAAACCAGGAAGCATAACTGCCCTAAGTATTCACCTTCATTAGACAAGACTTGAAGCTTTACATGGTGGGGACTAAAAACAGGGCTTGTGGTTACATCATGTGGATGGATCTCCCTTGGAAGAGGTATGGTTCCGATAGGAACCGTAGAGTGTGTACTTGACGTTTCAACCAGCATGCTCTCGTCATCCTCAAGAGTGGAGCCTGATAAGCCATGCTCCAGATTTTACCTCGCAACCGTACATGTATACAAAATTACGTACAGCTCCTTTTTCCAAATCTGGAACATGCCTTTCATTATTAGGCTAAATTCAGAACATGATATAAAGTGCTTACCAAGCAGGTTGTGTTGTCAGTAATGCACCAGTTGCCTGTGATGTGTTAAAATCCAGAAAACTGTCTCCCAAGGGTCTGGCCTTGTCTCTTCATCAATGCTACAACTAACAGAGCAAAGAAACTATGTTTCTATCACAGCCTGTGTGACTACTCACTGAGGAGCCACCAAAACAATTTAGGCAACATTGAAAACAGAGTCAAGTCAACAAAGATCAGGGCCGAATAACATACAACTAGACATCACTGGGATGCCTTAATACGAAACTGTCATTTTCGTATTAGCCTCTGTTTCAACTTTCTTCAATTGTTGGTTGGTCAGCAAACACAACTCCTGAAAAGTCATATTTCTCAAGCCTGGAAGCAGCCATTTTATAATTGACACCCCTCAACTTTCTTGGGCTCATTTAGCAGCCCCAGAAAGTAAAAATATAGTTCTTAATTAAGGCAGTCCCAAATCCCCGATTACAATATGATTTTTCATACACCTGAGGGGTTTGGCCAAACACTCTCTGATATTTCACGTTTTACCTGCCATTCCCAATTGCTATACAAGGAATCATAGTTTGTGCAGAAACCATTCCCAAATTTAACATTGGTATTAAATGATGGCTCCCCATACACAGGTATGTTAACCAGATTTAGGTGCAAATTACATTTATCCATCAAGAAAGATCTCCGTCCCTGCCAACTTTTGTAAAGAGAAGAGACCTGTAACATAATGACATCATGCTCAGTTTACATGTGCAGCTAGCAGCGTTTCCTAAGGCAGTGAGGTGAAGCAATATTGTCCAAGTAGAAAATAATAGCTTGACATCATTATGTTTCAGGTCCATATATCAGGCATTACAAAAAGT